>NW_021334130.1:0-264 GCF_001605985.2 Dendrobium catenatum
GAGTTACAATAATTAACATAGACATATTTTTTTGGTTGGCAGAACCATAAGTCAATAAGACAGAGGTCAAAAAGATTATAGTAGGCAACGGAGGTCGGAAGGATTGTAGTCAACAAGCGACAGGGATCAGAAAGACCATTGTCTAGCAAAGGATGTCGGAAGGAACGTAGTAGGCGATAGAGGTTGGAAGGACCGTAGTTGGTAGATGACCGGGATCAGAGAGATCGTAGTCGTAGGGTGATGGCCCAATGGAAGTTCAGGCGT
>NW_021334131.1:0-270 GCF_001605985.2 Dendrobium catenatum
CCATTCCATTCTATCCATCAATTTGGGCAATCAGCACAAGTGTGTGAGAGAGAAGGGAGTTGAGAGAGAAAGTTTGTTTGGGGCTGCTTTGGGTCATTTTCTAGCTAGTTGCCTATTTCCAAAAGTAGCTTGGGTCGTGGTAGATTATATTTTTCCTATATGAGTTTTCATTAATTATGCGTTTTTGGGATTTTTCTAATTGAATTTATAATTTGGTTTTACAAAAAACACAGTTTTTCTCAGATTCTTGTGAATTTCACCGCATAGCTT
>NW_021334132.1:0-1169 GCF_001605985.2 Dendrobium catenatum
CACTACATGACCCTTAATTATGATGTTTCTGATCATACCCCCATTATTCTCGATGTGGTTGATTATGTCAGATCTCCACATAGATTCATGTTTAAGAGCTATTGGACTCATTTGACGGAGTTTTGGGATCTTCTCACTAATGTATTTGACACTCCTAACCGTGGAAATCCCATTGCATCCTTATATTGGAAACTTAAGACCCTTAAAGGCTTGATTAAAAAGAAGTTTTGGTGCTCCTTTAACATGATTGCTTCTATGATTTCCAACCTTTTTAAACAGCAGGCCAAATGCCAATCTCAAGTTGACTTGGATCCTCTTAATAAAGATCTTTGTCTTCAATTCAAGAGCATAAATTTCAAACTCAATCAATATCCTACCATTTGGTCTTTTTGGACCATTCAAAGATCCAAAATTAAATGGATGACTCATGGTGAAGAAGATCTTAAAATTCATTTACTCTAAAATCCAAAGGAAAATTTCTTGCAATAGAAGCACTTTGTCTATGGCTTTATTTGGTTCTCCTTATGATCAACATGAGAAGTTGTAGGATACAATTAATCACTTTAGGGTTCTTTTTAACTCTCCTGCTCCTACTCAAAATGATATTTCTCGGTTTTCCTTTGGTAATGTTATTTCTTCCCATATGAAGGATCTTTTGATCCTCTCGGTCTCTATGGAGGAAGTCAAAGAAGCAATCTTCTCTGGCAATTCTAATTCCACTCCTAGGCCTGACGGGCATGGTTTTAAATTTTATAAAAAGTGATGGAATGTGGTTGGCCCTACGGTTTTTACTGCTGCTCTCTTCTTTTTTCAGTAAAGGTTTCCTTCCAAAATGTGTCAAAGCTATGACCATTACTCTTATCCCTAAAAAAGCTTTTGCTAATGATGTTGCAGATTTCAGACCGATTAGCCTTTGCAATGTTTTTTACAAGATTATTGCCAAAATTTTGGCGGTTAGACTAAAACAGATTATGTCTAAGATTATCCATAACAGTCAAATGGCTTTCATTTCTCAACGTCACTCCATTGAAAACCCTATCTTGGCTAATGAAATTCTTAGCATGTTCAAAAAAGGTAACATAGGGATGTTTTTTGTGTTAAGTTTGACATTAAGAAAGTATTTGACTCTGTTTCTTGGGAATTTTTTCTTTCTAGACTAACGATGCGGA
>NW_021334133.1:0-222 GCF_001605985.2 Dendrobium catenatum
TCAATGGCCCTTGGTGTGTGGGAGGGGATTTCAACATTATTTCTAATGCTAGTGAACGTAGGGGAGGTGCTCTCCCTAATGCTAATGCTATGGAAGACTTCAATTCTATGATAAATGATTGTCAGCTGAACGATATTGGTTTCTTTGGTAGTCCTTTCACTTGGTACAGGGCTAATCTTTGGCAACGGCTTGATAGAATTCTTTTTAATAATGATTGGATTA
>NW_021334134.1:0-2237 GCF_001605985.2 Dendrobium catenatum
CCCTAAACCCTATACCCTAAACCCTATACCCTATACCTTATACCCTATACCCTAAACCCTAATACCCTAAACCCTAAACCCTAAACCCTAAACCCTAATCCCTAAACCCTAAACCCTAAACCCTAAACCCTAAAAATAGATCTTTATTAATCCAAGGTTTAGAAGACGACGTAGTCAGTATATCTTCTAATGATTCAAAAAACACGATCTATAGTATAACAGATGATTATTCAGATAATCAATCAGAAACATCAGAAATATCAATGAATGGATAAATTGAAGCAGTAGATCGATGGAATAATCAAATATGATGCATCCAAACATAATATGTGACCATATTTTTTATATAGGAAAAGGTAGCATGAATAGAGAATGTTTTTATTGCAAATATTACCCTGATAAAAATCATAGATATCAATGTCAAAATTGTATGATAGAAATTTGTCATTTGTGCGCTGCAAAAATACATAATATAGAATATAATGGAATACCTGAAAAAGGTAAAATTAATGAAAAACGTTTTGAAAAACTAGAATTACAATTAGAAAAAATATCTATCTCTTTAGAACGAATATTATTACGATTGGATAATGTAGAAACTCAAGCAAAGGATAAATCATTAGTTAAAACTGAAGAAGATATTATACAACAATATTTAACTAAGAAGAAAATTGATAGATTAACAAGACAAATTAAACGAACCAACAAAACTGAAACTGATGAAGACATTCAGCCTAGTGATGATAATATTATTTCCCTTAATAAAATAGATTTAGCGCATCAAACCACAGATAATATGATAGCCCAAAATTACCCTACTTCCTTATTATCAGTCCCTGCAAAAATCATTTTAGATAACAATCAATCCTTTGATATCCAAGCTTTAGTTGATAGTGGAAGTACAACTTCGGTAATAACCACCAATCTTCTACCCCAACACTATAATTATCATCCTACAAATACTTCCTCTCAATTAGTAGGAAATCATTCTCTCCATTTTGACAAATGTCTTCTTAATAGTCAAATACAATTTTTCATTACCCCTGAATTACTCACTGAAAAATATCATTTACCCAAAATCTTGATACATAACGCCCTCAAACCCGAATTCATCTTAGGACTCAATTTTATTCTATCATTAGATGGACATCTTAGTATTACTAAAGAATTCATTACCATTAGCAAGCGTTGTACCACAATCCCTACAAACAAAATCAGAGTTCTGCCAAAGCGTGGTGGTTCCTTACCAACTGCTGCAACTACAACTGTTTCTTCTTCTACTGATCCCGTCGTCTCTCTTTATCTTTCCCATTGTTATAAATCATCACCTGATAAACAACAAACTTTTAGCATTCCTAAAGCCTTAGAACACATTTTTCAATTAGCCGAAGAAATACAAATTATAGGCGAAGACCCAATTAAACACTGGGATAAAAATAAAGAATTAGCAGAGCTACCAATTATAAATCAAGATTTAATAATTAAAACAAAAGAATTAGAATATTCTCCTGAAGATAAAGAGGAATTTCTTATTCAAATTAAAGAATTAAAAAACTTAAAATTAATTAAACCATCAAAATCACCACATAGATCTGCAGCCTTTATGGTTAGAAATCATGCTGAAATTAAACGTAATAAAGCAAGAATGGTTATTAATTATAAAAGACTAAATGATAATACTGAAGAAGATGGATATAAAATACCTGATAAAGATATGTTAATCAATTTAATACAAGATAAAAAGTATTTTAGTAAATTTGATTGTAAATCAGGATTTTGGCAAATAAAACTTCACCCAAACTCTATCCCTTGGACAGCATTTACTACTCCCATAGGACACTATGAATGGGAAATCATGCCATTTGGATTAAAAAATGCTCCAAGTATATTTCAGAGAAAAATGGATAATATATTTGGCCATTTAAATTATGTTATGGTATATATATATATGATATTCTAATAGCATCACATACTTTAAAAGAACATTATAAACATATTGAAGAGGTTTTAAAACTTTGTATTAATAATGGTATTATATTATCAGAAAAGAAAATTGAAATAGCAAAGGAATATATTGATTTTTTAGGCCAAAAAATTGGAAATGGTACAATAGAGTTACAAGATCATATAGCCTTAAAAATACTAGAATTTCCAGATAAAATAGAAGACACTAAAGAATTACAAAAATTTTTAGGTCTTCTAAATTATGCTCGTCCATATATAAAAGATTTAGGAAA
>NW_021334135.1:0-307 GCF_001605985.2 Dendrobium catenatum
GGTTTTGCGTAGAAATAGTGAGAAACTTGGAGAAAAATAAAGGAGTTCACTAGTAGATGTGAGAAAATAATAAAAGATACACGTTTCTTCAATTCGAGAGGAAGAAACAACTCTCTGATTCTCTAGCCTTAGCCTAGAGCCCAAGCACAAACCCTATATCTCAAATTACATTCTAATTCAAGATCCCCCCTAATTCCCTCCTAAGCACCTAATTAACCATAAAGGAGAAATACAAATTATCAAAACAGCCTTCCCATTCAAATTTCCCTCTAATACTACTTTTCACACATGCTTGGGCCCACCCAAC
>NW_021334136.1:0-203 GCF_001605985.2 Dendrobium catenatum
CGTCAGCATAAGCTTTGGGAGAAGGAGTCGGCATTTGTAGCTTAAGGAGGGAGATTTGCATCAGATAAGGCATGAGATTAGGCATGACGGTTGAGATCTGGCAAGGTGTAAGTTCGTTTGGTGAGAGCAGGCGGTTAAAGTTGGTCGGCAAGGTCAGAGTCAAAGACTAGAGTGGCAGATCAAGTCCGGTGGGAGGTCATATG
>NW_021334137.1:0-1033 GCF_001605985.2 Dendrobium catenatum
GTTCTCCTCTACTACTAAAGTCCTTTTGCTAAAAACTCTATAGGATTTTTTAACACCTGAAAATCCTAGAAATATTCCCTCACAAATTTAGGATCAATTTTTCCTAAAATAGTTTTGTTATTATTATGAATGAACACTTTACATCCAAAGACATGTAGATGTGACAGATTGGGTGTCCTACCCTTATGAAGTTCATAGGGTATCTTATTAAACATAGATCAAATTTTCATCCTATTCTGAACATAACATGTTGTTTTAACTATTTCAGCCCAAAAATATTTAGGTAGAGAATATTCAACCAACATGCCTCTAACAGCTTCTACCAAAGTTCTATTCTTTGTTTCAATAACCCCATTCCAATGAGGGATTCTTGAGCTAAAAAAATTTTATGTATCCCTTGCTCTTTACAAAAAACATCAAATTTTTTATTTTTAAATTGTCCACCATGGTCACTATGAATTACAAGATTGTCATAATGTAGCTTCATCTGAATCCAAGTAGAAAAATTTATAAACTCATAAAATGATTCACTTGTATGTGATAAGAATCTAATCAAAGTGAACCTAGAATAATTATCAATAATAACATACCCAAAAACTTTCCCTATTAGACTTACAATTTTAATATATCTAAAGAGATCCATATAAAGGACTTCTAAGGGTATACTAGTAATAAGATCTTTAATTGAATGAAAGGGTGACTTGACTTGTTTTCCTAATTGATATTCATCTCATAGGTGATCCTTAGTGAAGTCTAATTTTGGTATACCTCTAACCAATTCCTTTTGGATAATCTTCTTAAGTTTTTTCATGCTTACATGATAAAGTTTTCTATGTCATAACCAAGATTCATCAACAATAGTTTTTAGATAAAAGCATTAGAACATTTAACATAATTTAAATCAAGCATGTAAATATTATTAACCCTATCTCCATGTAACACAACAACTCCATTTTTGCTTATAATGCAGCTTGTAGGAAAAACTTTTATGTTAAAACCCTTATAAAAACCTAAATAATACTTAGCAAGATAT
>NW_021334138.1:0-297 GCF_001605985.2 Dendrobium catenatum
GAGGAGGTACATTTCCTAATCAATTGAAATATGTTAAGGACATCCTCAAAAAGTATGAATATGATAATACTAAACCTACTAGTACACCTACGAGTTCCTCAGTTTAGTTGGATAAGGACCCTAAGGTAAAATCTGTTGAACAAAAGAAATTTAGATGGATTATTGGATCTTTGCTTTACTTGACAGCTAACAGGCCCGATATCATGTTTAGTGTTTGTTTATGTGCTAGATTTAAATCAGATCCTAAAGAATCACGTTTAATAGTAGTAAAAAGGATTTTAAGATATCTGTTAGGAA
>NW_021334139.1:0-276 GCF_001605985.2 Dendrobium catenatum
TCACTCTGATAAGCCCAAGAAGGCTAAGGCCCCGGGTACTAGAAGTGGTGAAGCCGACTCTACGTTCTTCTCTAGAGCTGATAGAGAAAAGCAAGTGATTTACAACGTAGACAAAAGCAAACAGCCGATTTAATATCAAGAGAAGCCTAAGCAAGTCTACAACTCCAACCCCCAGCCGAAGCTGATATTAGGGGGAAATGATAATCTACGAACTTATAAAGGTGGAGGAGAACGCCCGAGACAGGCAATAGGAACTGGTGATAGAACGTTCCAATT
>NW_021334140.1:0-389 GCF_001605985.2 Dendrobium catenatum
ATTCTAATTAAAATTCATCAACCTTCAAATCTTAATCAATTCAATTCACTTAATTTATTAGTTATCACTTAGTAATTCGAGCCTGCAAGGCTATTAACTTAGCCCCAAAAAGGTGAAATAAACTTCATGATCCTAGTGAGCAATAAAGGTGGTATCCATTTAACACTTTAAAATACACTTTAAAATTAATTATAAATCATTAATATTTAAACCTTAATTATGTTTTTCTAAGCCTTTGAACCAACCAAAATATTAAGCAATTTTAACTAATTATCCTATATAGGACATATCCAAGCCACACAACTTATTTTACATACTTTAGATGGTTTTCTAGGACAACCAACTCTAATTTTAGGCTAGGCTAGTGTTTATTTTTCTATTATGTGCTG
>NW_021334141.1:0-285 GCF_001605985.2 Dendrobium catenatum
ATACCGCTATTTTAATCGAGAGTTTTCGTAGGAAATTATGATTTCCTATGATGTAATTAACTACGAGGGCTTGCGCTCGTAGGAGATTTAGAAACGCAGATCTAATGTTCAAAAATTAATTTTTCAAAAACCTTCAATTAATTATCTTTGGGAATTCAATCAAAAATGGCGATCGTTGTCATCATATTAAAATAATCGATAATAGGTAATATCATCTTTCTTTGGGAAGATATATTATTTTCTTATCGTTATTTTGATTATGAAATTAACGATCTCTTATCCGAA
>NW_021334142.1:0-221 GCF_001605985.2 Dendrobium catenatum
GTTGTGCGGTGAAAGTTTCGTCAATACAAAATATGGCACGTTTTTCGGTAACGAAAACACAAATCTGTGCACAAAACAATCAAAACTCAACATCTTCGAAAACAGAAATAGGATTCGGAGTCCTTACCACGAGATAAACACTTTTCCCAACAGCGGCGTCGGACGAAAAGCGCTCCGCGGCCTCGGGAAACCAGCTTTTCCTTTGCTTTCCTTCTCTTTCT
>NW_021334143.1:0-219 GCF_001605985.2 Dendrobium catenatum
CTTATATATATACATATCTTTTGCCCTCCTTAGTATCTAATATACAATTTAAATCATTAAAAGCTAAAATCTTTACACCACATATTGCTTTCTAAGACTCCTTACAAAACTTTTTATATTTTTTTCAATTATCAAAATTTTTATAGCTAAACTAATTTTTATAACAAATCTTCTTATTTTTTATCACCTTTATTCTTAAAAATATGAATCAACACACTC
>NW_021334144.1:0-422 GCF_001605985.2 Dendrobium catenatum
GAAAAACATAATGCATCTATTGAGTTGACTTGATTGTCTTTACTGAAATTGTTATATAAAAGCAATGCATTTTTACAAATATCTTAGTCATTGGTCCTGAATGTTTGACAAATAATGATCGTACACATTTGACATTATGTGAGATTGATGAATTCATTGGAGTCATCACCTACTTCATGTTTTATTTTTGAGAATTTGTATTTCAAAAGCTAGATGTGTGTTAGAAAAGTGAGAAGGGTATGTTTGGAAGTTTGAAGTTGTGGATTAAAAGTGAATTATATTTGTATTGAGAAGTGTTTTTGTGTATGAATGAAATGTACACGAGTTGAAAGTGAAAGTAAAATGCGTATGTGTATTTTGGGAGATGAGATATTTTGAAAAAAAGTGGTATGTGTATATCTTAAAAGGTAAAGTGTGTGAAA
>NW_021334145.1:0-221 GCF_001605985.2 Dendrobium catenatum
AATCTCTTAATTAAAATTGATCTTATGTTCATTTATATTCTATTGAACTTTGAAATATAGAATTTTTCTTCATCTCTCTTGTAATGATTTTCTATATTGAAATGTCTAAATTGAATCATGTCTTTGCTAAATTCTTCTTACTTACAATGTTATATCACTTTTTTTAAATTTCCTGAATTTCTATGATTGACCTAATGTTTTTAGTTTAAAATTGCATACCT
>NW_021334146.1:0-3810 GCF_001605985.2 Dendrobium catenatum
GAAATACTTGAGTTGGCAAGTAATCCTAAGGGAAATAATGATTGCACAAGCAAACCTATCACTAATTGGTGAAAACAGCGAGAATAATGCAAAAATCTGGGTGAAATCAGCCCCAAAACGATGAATTTCAATAAGGGAATCAAAGCCAAACAAACACTAAGCAAGATACAAGCGATCCTCAATTCGATAGGATGATTGTTCTCTCCCAATCTCTAGACAAGGAATCTAGAGCCCAAGACACCAAGGAACTCCAAGAGAAAACAAATCAAAGCATGCCCTAACCCTAAAACACCTCCTCCTATTTATTACTTAAACTTTCTAAATCAAAACTCCCTCCCAAAGCCTTAAAAGCTGATATATTTACAAAAGCACTTAAAAGCTGAACTCCTTCAGTATATGTGAAAATTTTTGGACTTTCAGAAGTATGACTAAGATTTCGTTTGGGACGGCTTTCTTTTTGCTTCTTAAAGTAGTTTTTTAATCAAAAATTATAATTTTTGTACTAGAAAGCTGTTTTAAGAAGCATAATGAAACCCGTCCCAAACGAAGTCTAAGGCTTCATTTGATGAAAATTTTTATACGCAAACTATGTTTTAAGAAGCAATAAAAAAGCCGTCCCAAATGAAGTCTAAGGCTTTGGCTTCATTTGGGGCAGCTTTCTTAAATCAGCTTTCTAAAAGAGAGTAAATTATATATAAATAGTACAACCAACTAACCAAGAAAAAATTCCAATTAATCTGTTACCAAACCATACGTACCTGTCTATGAACCATACTGTATTCTGGTTCCGCTTACAGCAAGTTTCTGAAGGCCAAGTTTTTGAAATACTCGTTATACCATTTTGTTATTCATCACTTCTCCGTTGTCTTCCTTATCAAATAAACCTCCTGAATCAAAAGCTATTTATTCATTCTTCATATTCCAGAACAGATAAAGAATTCTCTTTTAAGTGATTTGATATGATCTTGCAGGCAGAGAAGTCTTCGAAATCAAGATACAACAACCGCACAGTATTTGAAGATGATAGAGAGTCCAAGTTCTGGAGAAGTGGCAACAGTTCGTTCTATGATGATGATCCCCGTTATTGATGTTGAGAAGTTCCACTCGCAGGTTTGCAGGTTTTGATAATCATGGTACAAAAGAAAAAAAACTCTTTTTTAACTGTTTAGCTCTTGCAGTTGCGTTAGAGTAAGATTTCCTATGATAAATATGAAAAAATTTGATGATGTAGTAGCTAGAAGGTTATGTTCTTCATTTGCGCTGTTTTTAGTCATGTTTGATCAATTAGAAAGTCATGTTCAATCGTGTTGTGTCTAGTCATGTTTGATAGTGTTTGGGCCAAGTCTTTGACTTTGTTTTGGACGATTTCTTATTGCTTCTCAAAACAACTTTTTAGTAAAAAATTAAAATTTTTATACTAAATAGCTTCTTTGAGAAGCAATAAAAAATTTTGTATTAGAAAACTCTTTGAAAAGCAATAAGAAAGCCGTCCCAAACTAAGGCTTCGTTTGGGACGGCTTTTTTATTGCTGCTTAAAGTGGTTTTCTAGTATAAAAGCTTTAATTTTTTAACTAAAAAGCTGCTTTAAAAATAATAAAAAAGCCGTCTCAAATGAAGCCTAAGCCTTTATCTAAAAAATTCTACTTCTGTTGCTGGTTGAAAGAACTGTCTCGTTGAGCTTAGTTTTGCTTCATCGTTTTTGCTTTATAGGTTTGTTAATGTAGGCATTTATTTATTTATTATCAAATAATTCTAGAAAGTAAATTTGACAATGGCAAGGATTGAAAGAGAGAAAATAGCTTTTTCTCTGATCTAAAGATCTCTTTGATATAATTTCTTTACTATTTTATTTTATAGGCTGAAATGTCAAGCTATTTTTTAGAAATTTATGTAGAGAAAAGAATTTTATATAAAAAATTTGTCCATCTATTTTTATGAGGGGAAAAATCTATAATATAACAAAACTCTTTTAATTGCTTGAATTCAAAGTGTTATTTTCTCTGTCAGTTTCTCCCTTAGGGTTTATGCCTCCTATCCTTGAGAAATTACTCTGTGTGGATTCCGAACGTAACTCTACATCCAGAGGTAAATCAGGCGTAGCCACGTCAACGATATTTAGCCACGGTATATAGTGAAGAGGTGATGTGGAGCATTCTGGTTGGTACACAGAATAATTGTAGTGGATTTTGTGCGCTTCTTCCTTTTCCCAACCTTTCTAGATTTGTTCGAGTCCTATGGGATATTCTCCTTTAAATCTCATAGATTTTCCCCTCATGCCAACATTTTCCAACACCCTCTCCCTCTTCATGGGGTGTTTTCTTCTAACCTAAACTCCTAACAACTTGACATGAATGCCTCATTTAATTTCATATTTACTAACTCTCTCAACTGAAAAAAAAAAAAACTTCTAAGAGCTCGAAATAGATCCATTGAATTTGCTATGTTGGGATAGTTTCTTGGTGCGTTACTTATCTCTCTCCAAACTGAATGGTCCTAGCTCCAACTATCTGCTTGATATCTTAAAAGGCATACGCGAGTACACACAAATATTCCTTTATAAATTTAGTTCCTTGATTTCCCTTTATACATGCTTGATACTTGCCCTAAATCTTTTTTATCATCTTTGTTTAGACTAATCTCTCCTAAACCTATACTAACCCTATTCATTCTTGTTAATCTTAATGATCCAAATACATAAAATAAACTATAAAGTACTTGCCTATTACTAAAAACCTAAAGATATTAGGCTTAGCTCTCCTCCTAGGTTTAAGGCCCTCGCCAACCCTTCTTCTAGGAACAATTATTACGTCCTCCGATCGGATGCAGAGGAACATCCGGTTGTAGGCAAAATTCCGCCTATACCGAGGTGTACCGAGTTTTTTTGGAAAAACTTGGTACACCTCGGTATAGGCGGGATTTTACCTACAACCGGATGTTCCTCTACATCCTTACACTAGACCAAATAAAAATTCTTCTTCTAGAGAGTAATCCTCCCAACCTACAATAATTAGTGCGACCAGGAAAGATCAGGAACTCTCCATATATGCTAACAATTCTAAAAGTGTTTGGATTTCTCAAAAGAGCTAAAATAAATTGTTTAACTAAAGGCGAAGAAACTCAAAATTCTTCTAAAAAAGAAGTTGATGAGAGTCTCAACTACAATTTCATCAAAGAGATTCACAAATGATATAATAGATTTTAAAATCTTTAAATCTCCTTCAAAATAAGTATAAAATATAAATAATTTATAATATACTCACCTCAAAATAAATCGTATGACTTCAATTTTCATCATGAAATTCGGGTATAAAATTTTTCTTTCAAAATAGTATTGTCCCATCGAACTCTTGTCCTGTACAATCATCCTCACCATCTCCATAAATTATTATGTGCGGAGGCCGGACGCAACTCTACGTCCGGAGGCGAATTAGATGCAGCCACGTCAGTTGTACTGAGCCATGATAATGGAACTTTTATTTGGTCTGGTGACCGGACGTAGAGCTACGTTCGGCCGGCACTGAGATCGCGCCACGTAGCATGCACAAAACCACGCATTTGTCGATTTTGCTCGGCAATAACGAGAAATACCATTATGTGAAGACAAATACCGATCAATACCGAGTTTTTTTTAGAACAACTCGGTATTGGTCTTCACAGAGCGGTATTTCTCGTTATTGCCAAGCAATGCCTAGCAATACCGAGCAAATACCGAGTAACTCACTGGTGACCGAACGTAGAGCTACGTCCGATCACCGGACGTAATAATTGTTCGTGATTGTTGCGGACTAGAAAATACGCGGCGATAGAGAT
>NW_021334147.1:0-6307 GCF_001605985.2 Dendrobium catenatum
TGCCGGAAAGTATCACTTTTCACCGGAAAAAGTCGCCAGTAATAGGTGATTTTATTGTAGTGAAAGATGTATATATCCTTACTCCTATAAATTTTCTTAAGAGCTTGGAGGGGCTATTTAGATATTTGGCCTTAATTAATCTTCATCAATTTTTAACTTTAAATTCGTGCAAAATTAAGTATAAGTTCTTTATACCTAATTGCTCAAAATTTTGCATAAAATTTATTGCATCGAATTCTAACAACTTTGAAAATTCATCTAATATTATCGAGGTGCATTGAAATGCGTGCGACATTTATGATCGATATTTTTTGAATTTTACAGAGAGAGAGAGAGAGAAGGTGTTTTGTAAACTCTTGAGTGGTTGGAGTAATTTTAATTGAGGTGGTGACTGAAATAAAGGTGTGATCCAAGTGGTTAGGTAATGGCCTACCCGAGGGTTCCTCTCTGGGACTTGGATCTAAAGCTTCCTATAATGAAGGATTCAAGACATGGAGCTAGAATATTAGGGTAATATCTTTAGATGTAATATGGTAAAATCCCAGGTGATTTAGAGACCAAAGGTGTAATTAATAATCCATATTTTAACTTAATAAAATAATTTTTAGGAGTAATTATAAGTCTAAATCATAAACTATCTTTATCATAACATAGATATTATCATTCTTTAATACATTAATTTTTCTCTAGTTTTTTTTGCATTGGTACAAATTCTTAAGAAATTGACTTCCCATGTGATTTAGAGGCCAAAGGTGTAATAACCCATATTTTAACTTAATAAAATAATTTTTTGGAGTAATTATAAGTCTAAATCATAAACTATCTTTATCATAACATAGATATTATTATTCTTTAATACATTAATTTTTCTCTAGTTTTTTTGGCTTTGGTAGTACAAATTCTTAAGCAAATTGACACCATATCTGGTACAACAGTGAGGATTTTAGGATCATCTAGTGTGCCATTTACAAATCAATTTCAGCCACAAAATTATCTCTAAATTAAAATGAGATATTTCATATATAATATTTTTTTGAGTCCCCAAAGGATTTTATAACAAGAATTTAATACTAAAAACTAAAATTAAATTCAAAACTAATATATTTCCTATATTATTACTATTTATATATAAATATCATATTTCCATTTAATGAGAATCCATTAAAGCCTTTTATCATTTTTCCCTAACCTTCACTGAAGAGCAAAGAGCTGGTTAAGGGAATTTAGAGAGAACATAGATGATAGAAGAAAAGGAAAACGCTAAGGTTTAAAAGGTTCATAGAGTGCAATTTTTATGCCACCTCATACTATTGGTGGGAGATTTGCTCTACATCACTCATTATAAGAAATCATTATCCTATTTTTTATTTAATTAATGTGATTTTTTAGGATTTTTACTCAGAAATTTGTATTTTTAATACCTAACAAAAAAATGAGAATATTTGGTTGGGTAAAGACTTTTATCATGTAACTTTTTATATATTATAGAGATTAAAATTATAAACATTTTGAGTATTTATATGAGATTTTTTGTTGGTTGATTTTCAAAAGTAGTAATTTTGGTCAATTCAGAAATTTATTTTAAGATATAAAAATAGTGCTTTATTTCAATTAAAGCTTCAAAATATTATTATATATGATATGTGGTAATTTGATTAATTTGTGAAAATATGAATTTTTGTTCAGTGGGGTTTTCTGTTGCTTACTGTTAAAATATTTTGATTTGATACTTTTTGAATTAAGTCCAATTAAGCTTTATTTATTATAATGCATTGATATGGGTATGTGGTTGAGTAATAACTGGCTGTTATTACTATTATAGTATTGTGATAATAATGTGTGTGAAAAAAAAAAAAATAAGTAAAGACTAGTTATTCACTAATATTGGATGAAGACTAATTAATATGTATAGGATGGTGGGCCGACTGGCTTTTCTTTAAATATTGTGGTTTAGTATTATCTAATGGTAGGGCTTAATGGTGTATGAGACTCGCTCCATTTGAAATATGCTTAAATTTTATTTAATATAAAATTAGTAATAACCCACTAAATTATGTAAGTATATATGCTGAATCAAATAATACAGTGAAAGAATAGAGTGCCGAACTCATGAAAAAAGCATTTTGCTAAATTATAACTTAACTACTACTGCTTATTTTAAATGCACAATTTATCCTACTGTAAATGAAAATGATATTTAGAGTTTTTGTTAGTAAAAGAAAATAAAGACTTACAAAAAAGATTTTTTATACTTAAAAGAATAAAATATTTTAAATTAATGAATATAAATAACATAGTTTTCCTAATGAGACTTTTAATTATAGATATGGATCAAAGCATATTCATCCCCAGATCTCTGTCAAGCTTGTAGAGGTGAAAAAAAGGTTTAAGGTCTTCCTATAATTTTAATATCTCCATATAACCTAGAATATTCAAACATCCTATGTCTAGACATGCCAATATTTTATTTCAATATTTCTAATTATTCCAATATTCCTCCATTAAGGATATACATCACACTATATTTTAACTACACATATGATCATTATATACATTAAATGAAGTTTAGAATATATTGAAAGTATCAATAAATTCATTAAAGCATAAAATTCTAAATTAGTACATACTATATTTTCTACATCATTAGTCCAAAATTAGAGAATTAGCCATACATTGAGAAAATAACAAGAAAATGCATCTTCATTTTATTCATTAAAAGAAAAGATATAAGAGAATTAATAACAAAATTATCACCCTGAAGGATCAAATGATCTTGTCCATACTCCTTCCACCAATCGAAGAGTTGCTTACAAAAATAGGCTAAGATCTCCACAAGAAAAGTATCTTACATTTCTCTAGCCTCCCTTAAACTTTACTTTAAGAGGACACTAAACAAACACATTAAAAATTAAAAGAATTCACTCAAGTGATAAAACTCCAAAAATAATAGAACTAAAAAACTATTTAGAGTAAGTATAGGGCCAGGTTCAAGCTTCTCAGTGCTCGATAAAGTGGCATCACGTTAGTGAAAAATGAACTAGTGCATAGGCATTATAAAGTTTACTCCATTGTTGTGCTGGCTAACGTGGCATGATTACTAATTAAAATGATGCGTCTTTTTGTTAAATCAGCACAGCTCCTCACATTGGTAACTGCTCTGCCACTACACTCCATAAGTTCAAGTGTTGTGGCATTCAACTAAGAAATCTGGCTCTGAGGCGTGAAAAGGCATGACACTTTGGTGCTCATTTTCCCAAGATAACCAGCATTGTAGTGTTAAATTTTGGTGCAACAATGTTGTGTAATGCCATGATGCTAACTATTGAACCGCTAAGTCACTTGTCCTGCAATGTAGAAAATAAAGAAGACTTTTACTGCAACATAGAAAAAAAAAATGCCTCCATATGATTGAACTTGGCACTTCAATGTTATATCAATTGGCACTGCGGTGCTACTTAACACTGGTAATTTTAATCAGTTATGAACATTTCCTACACAAACATAACTAAAATATCATATTTCACTAAAATTTAAAACTAATAAATAATACACAATTTACATTTTATATTATCCTCTACTAATTCATGTGATACTGATTTAGAGTTATAAAAAGATGATTACTATGCTGATGGGTAAAGAATGAAAATTATGTTTACTAAGCCAACAAATTATGATACTAATATGATATTGGAAAAACACCGATTAAGTCAAGATTTCTTACTTGTTTAGTCTGATTACTAAAATTCATGTTATTGAGGCTTTTTCCTATTAATATATGAATTTATTTTTACTATATGGATTTACTGTTATTACATTATTTTACTACTACTATCACTATTTTACTGAGAGTGTATTAATTCCTATTTTTAAGAAAATAGGTAATGCACAAGATTGTGCAAATTATAGAGGAATTAAGTTAATGTGCTATACTTTAAAACTATGGGAGCGAGTTATGGAGCATAGGTTATGGCATGATACTAATGTTCTCAAAATCAATTTGAATTCATGTCAGGTAGGTCAACTATGGAAGCCATACATTTATTAAGAGGTTTGATGGATAAATATAAATAAAATAAGAAGGATCTACATATGATATTTATTGATTTAGAAAAAACATATGATAAAATTCTAAGAGAAGTTCTATGGAGAGTTCTTGAAAAGAAATGAGTTAATAACGCTTATATTCAAATCATTAAAGATATGTATGGGCATGAGCTATTACTTGTGTTCAAACACAAGGTGGTTTGACCAACTATTTCCCTATTTTGGCTGGGTTACATCAAGGATCAATCTTAAGCCCATATGTTTTTGCTTTAGTCATGGATGTTCTCACTAGACATTTACAAGAGGATGTACCTTGGTGTATGTTTTTTGCTAATGATATTCTTCTTGTTGATAAGCTTAGAGAGGGAGTTGAAGGTAAAGTTTAATTATGGAGGTCAATCTTAGAGTCTAAAAGTTTTAGCTTGAGTAGATCTAAAATGGAATATATTGAGTGTAATTTTAGTAATAATAGATCTAATGGGGGGATTGTGACTTTGGGTTATCAAGTCATTAATAATAGTACACATTTTAGATATCTTGGATCTATTATTCAAAGTGATGGTGAAATAGATGGGATATTTATCAGCAGAATTCAAGTTGGATGGTTGAAGTGGAGGAATGCATCGGGCTTGTCGTGTGATACAAAAGTACCCCTCAAACTTAAGGGAAAATTTTATAAGATGATAGTGAGGCCTGCAATACTTTATGGTGCCAAATGTTGGCCATTAAAAGAGAACATAATACTAAGTTAAGTGTGTCAGAGATGAGGATGCTCACGTGGATGAGTGGCTTTACCCTTAGAGATAGGATATGAAAATGAGCATATACGTGAAAAGGTTGGAGTAGCTCTAGTCGAATATAAGATTAGAGAGAGTCGCCTTAGATGGTTTGGTCACATAAAACAGCGGCCTTCTGATGACCCGATTAGGAGAGTAGATGTATTAGATTTGACTTATGTTAAGAAAGGTAGAGGCAGACCTAAAAAGACTTGGTTAGAAAATAGTATGAATGACCTTTCTTTATTAAATTTAAATAAGAATTTGACTTTTAATAGGACACCATGGATAGAAAGGATTCATGTAGCCGACCCCATGTAGTGGGGATAAAGGCTTGATGTTGTTGTTGTGTATCACTATTTTACTGATATTTATACGAGCATCGATACTGCTACTAATTTATCATTACACTATTATTGATTCACTGGTACAAAAAAACTTTATATTTACATTGAGCACATGATATACTAGATATATTGAACATGTAATTTAGATACTTAGTTAATATTGATATTGAAAGAAATACTAAACATGTAATCTTATTATCATTTTATACATTCTTACTACATTTATATGATTTTTTTTCTATTTTATTGGAATGACACTAGTTTATTGGGCTATTGAGTTGCAGATTTCATTATTTCTTTATTATTTCATTTTACTGGTTTCTCTATCATACCACTTTCATTGCTTATGGTTTCCACTGTTGTCTTACGGTTACTACATGTAAGCTTTAATATTTTTACATTGATTCATGGTTATGTGATTGCTACTACTATTATTTAACTGCTGATATGCATATTGCTTCTTTGTCATGCATTGAATTTATTTATAGGATTTTGTTACTTATTGGCTCTTAAACTCATTACATGTGGTTAAAGGATTTCAGGTCATGGCAAGAGAGCATGAGTGTGAGATTGACGAAGATCCTTCAGGTTCATGTTCTTATTTTTTTTAGCTATTCTTTTGTGCAAGTAGTTGTGATATTATTCTATAGATCTTGAGTAGTGTACATGATTTTTAGTAAAATGAATACATATGTATATTTTGATGCTTTGATCAATAGAATTTGTTTCTGCCAATATATGATTTTATTACTAATAAAAGAGAAACAGATAGCTCTTATATTGATTTCAAAAGATAACAATAATAATTCTTCCAAAAATAATATTGGGATATTACAATAGTTTAGGCAAAAATGAAGACAAGGTCAAGGTGACCTTGTTTAGACATATTTGACTAGGTTTAGATTATTAAATTGGTGGAGGGTCTTTATGTGTTTCGAGGAATTAAAAATGTTATGGAATGTTAGGATGATGTGCAAAGATCACAATAGAATAGATGGTAGATATCCAAGAAATTTTAGAGTTGATAGGTGGGCCAAAAAAGGGTTGAGAGAACCCCACCTTTGGCCACCAGCTCCAAAGAGGTTTAAGAATTTTTAATGGTTGTTAGTTGTTGGAAAGTGCTTTGGAATAATTCTAGGA
>NW_021334148.1:0-229 GCF_001605985.2 Dendrobium catenatum
AACAAATTTATCATTTTATATTTACGTAATCTTTTGATTTTGAGGCTTACGCCTCAAAACGCCTTGAGGCTTAAGCCTCGCCTCACAAATGAAAAACGCCTCAATACCCGAATACGCAATTTTAAACATTGGGGTTCACCACTGCAAAAGAGTCCAACGTCCTACCAAACTCCTCCGGCAAATGTCTCCAAACTTTAGCCAACATACACTTCCAAAGCTCAAGAAGAAG
>NW_021334149.1:0-220 GCF_001605985.2 Dendrobium catenatum
ATTGTCATCAGTGGCAACAGGTTTAGGATCCATGGCCCCGAGATATAACGCGATGAAATAAATTAAGTAGTCTGTAACACAAATATCATATACCTTCTCTAACCTATAAAATCATCCTATTGGCTCTTTCATATTAATCAGTATGTTAAAACCTTCGCTCTAATACCACTTTTGTCATGACCCGGCCCAGGGGCTCGAATTAACAAGATGGAAACGGATG
>NW_021334150.1:0-217 GCF_001605985.2 Dendrobium catenatum
CTTTTAAAGGCGTCGAAGTGCTGCGATCGCGGCCGGTTCTACGCTCAAATCGCTGGATGCGACTCAAACAGCGTCGAATTGATGGGATTTCTTGCGGTATTTGCGGGAGCTTTCGATGGGATATGAGGTATTCCCGATCTTTCTCTCATTCTCTTTTGATTTCTTATACAGAGGTCAACAAATGCCCCCCAATAAATGTGGTACGCGTCTAGAGCGA
>NW_021334151.1:0-321 GCF_001605985.2 Dendrobium catenatum
TTACTTCACTCTTTTCTTCTTTCCTTCTAGAATTCTTGTGAGAAGATCTGTCAAGGAGATCCAGTTCTCTGCCGACACTTGGAGAGTGTAAACTGTCGTGAGTTCTCTTCCCACACTAGGAGAGTGTGAAAGGTCGAAGGGTTCTCTGCCGATACTAGGAGAGTGTGAAAGGAAGGACGGTTCTCTGCCAACACTCAGGATAGTGTAAAAGGATGACAGTTCTTTGCCAACACTGGGGATAATGTAAAAGGATGACGGTTCTCTTCCGCACCGGGTAGTGGTGGAAAGAGTGTTTGTAAAGGCTTATCCGCCTTGCTGTGG
>NW_021334153.1:0-245 GCF_001605985.2 Dendrobium catenatum
TCTTAAATAACGTCCCAACCACTCAACATTAAAAGACTGGACTCATATTTTAAAATTGTTTAGGTGATTTAGCTAGCTCCCCAATCCAGGCCGAGGTAAAATACTCAGAACTTCAAAAAATGATATAAAATAAAATACTCAGCCAAATTTTGTGTACAACCACTCGTTTTTCTTAGAATTAAATTTCCTATCTTCTAAAAATAAAATAAAAGCCTAGTTTTTATTATTTTAAAAAGTAGTATTTT
>NW_021334154.1:0-309 GCF_001605985.2 Dendrobium catenatum
TGCTAGAGGTTTTATGAATATGTCAGCCAATTGATCTCTTGTAGCAATGTGATGTAATTCTATAACTCCCTTAGCAACGTGATCTCTAATGAAATGATGTCTAATATTTATGTGTTTTGTTCGAGAGTGCTGAATTGGATTCTTAAAGATGCAAATTGCGCTTGTGCTGTCACACATAATTAAAATAGTTCCTACAAGAAGGCCAAGGTCAAGAATTTGTTGTTTTAACCATAGTACTTGTGCAACACAACTTCCTACTGCAATATTCTGTATCGGCTGTGGAAAGTGCTACTGAGATTTGCTTCCTAC
>NW_021334155.1:0-221 GCF_001605985.2 Dendrobium catenatum
CCGATTCCAGCCTACTACCTGTCTAACTACTCGTATTCAGGTCTAGTATTTTTCTAAGATGTTAGGAATCTCAGACTTAGCCTTTTTTCCATAGTGACTTTTTGGACCCTTAGCTGAGTTCCTAGGAGGACCTAGAACTTTCCAAAATTGGCTAATATCACTTAAACTTTAAATGTCAGTATCCTAAGCTCCTAAAATTGATCAACAAACTGAAATAATTA
>NW_021334156.1:0-281 GCF_001605985.2 Dendrobium catenatum
GAGGTATTAGATTTGACTTATGTTAAGAAAGGTAGAGATAGACCCAAAAAGTCTTGGTTAGAAAATATTGGAAATGACCTTTCTTTATTAGATTTAAGCGAGAATTTGACTTTTAATAGGACACATTGGAGAAAAGGATTCATGTAGCCGATCCCACGTAGTGGGATAAAGGCTTGTTGTTGTTGTTGTTGTATTTGATTAAACCAATACTTCAAAATAGTTCCCTGACTATTAGTAGGTTTCACATTGCCCCAATTTAGTCCCTCAACTATTGAAAATTA
>NW_021334157.1:0-1362 GCF_001605985.2 Dendrobium catenatum
TATTAATTTATTTAAATTAATTTTTTATTTAATTAATATTAATCATTAGATTTAATTTACATTTTAATTAATATATTCTATTTAACTTATACCAACTAACATTAATAATAAAAAAAATCAAAATTTATAAAATGAAATTGCCTCGTCTTTCTTCACGTATTCCCGTCCTGCAACTTCCCGAAACCCTCAACGACAAAAAACCGCGGTAGGAGCTCGCCGAGCGGGCATCGTCGGGACCGGCGGCGTGTCAAAAAGAATAACAGTTCACGGGACTTTCGGATTTAACTTAAATGTGCCCCATTTTCTGATACACTAAATCCGGGATTTAAGGTAACATTGGGGAGAGGCGGGATTTAAGATTTGCAGGATTCAAAGTTGTTATTTTTGCTGTTTGGTGGTATTTAGGTTAAATCATGCTAAATTCCTGTTCAAATCCTGCTACCAAAAACCCACTTATTCTTCAATTACCTTCCAGGCTTATATCTGTCATGAATTTGTAGGTCTAAATCAGTGAATTGCTTTTATAAAATTGCAGTTTTCATCCAAAATTGGCTTGAAGAGGGTTTCCATGTCTTGCTTGAGCTTTTTTTTGTTCGATTGGGGTCGGGCACCCACCTACATAAATTGTTTTCTTCATGTTGCCATCAGAATACGCCTTAATTCATGGAGGAATGGTCGTCTAACTTATGGTAACATAAGGGAAAACTGAATATCATCCCATGGATTATGGTATTCTCATATTGCCGGAGGACTGAAACCGTGTCTTGGTCAAACGATGAATGTCTTGATTCTTCGGAGCTTTTTCATTTTTGCATTTGAGTAGGTGGCTGTCCCAGATGACTGTCTTTCTAAAAGTTGAACAGAACTTTTAGGGTATTACATCTTTATGCTAGTTCTAGTAAGGGGCATAGGATATTGTGCAGTGAGCTTGATATTATAAGTCCGAGGTTGACTTGATAGGTCTGTTCCATAGAGTTTATTGATTTGTTTTTGTTGTTGTTTGAAATTACACATTAGATTAAACACTCATCATACTATATTCTAAATATGGTACAATTTTGTTATTGTACTTAATTTGTGATATATAAATATTAATGCTTGTTCGTGGGTATGATGGATGCACAAGGAATTGGGAAAAATTGATTTGATTACTAAATTTCTTTCGATTATGATTCTTTCGACAATATGAACCTTTATTATTTATAATTTAAAACTTTTGGTTCTCTTGTGTAGTTGACTTTGAGAATTTGTGCTTTGATATCTATATTAAATGCCATTTGTATTGCTATGTTGGAAGGCGATTGGTGGTGATTGTTATGAGTCTATTATTCTTTCTCAAGCTTTTGTGTTAATGCCTTTTTT
>NW_021334158.1:0-417 GCF_001605985.2 Dendrobium catenatum
GCTTGCTGCCACTGTGAGTATCCATGGTGCGTAATTCACAACGGTAAAATTATGAGGACCACCATTCCCAGCCGAGCTAGATGTCAGAATGTTTCCCTTCATTGCATGGAAAGATCCTATAGCTATGGAGTCCTCGAAGTAGTTATTGGTATAACCACCAAGGGAAATAGAGATGATGTCGACACCATCTTGGATGGCATCTTCGAAGGCGGCAAGTACATCAATGTCAGAGCATCCATAACTCCAACAAACTTTGTATATTGCAATTCTCGCAGAGGGGACGCCTCCACGAGCAGTTCCACCTGCAATGCCTGCGAGGCTCGCATTTGTGACAACGCAGCCGACGGCTGTGGAGGATGTGTGAGTTCCGTGTCCTGCACTATCTCGAGGGGAGGGTATTTCATATTCTTGTATTTT
>NW_021334159.1:0-240 GCF_001605985.2 Dendrobium catenatum
TGTTTGGGGGTCATTTCCATTTGATTGAACCTTGTCCACCCTATCAACTTATCGATAGGGGATTGGGTTTCTCGTAGGTTTTGTGCCTTTGTTCATGAATTTCTTTAATTTTAGGCATTTAAGGCCTAAAAAGAATGTATTTAAACAAATACACCGGTCGCTACAACCGTGTATCTATTTGATAGTTTGAACCCTGTCGACTCCTATTGATCCGTATAGAAGGATCGGGTTCTTTAGGCT
>NW_021334160.1:0-336 GCF_001605985.2 Dendrobium catenatum
TAAGGAGTTATTTATATGAACATCCCATATAATGCAACATTAAGAAAACAGCTTAACCCATCTCATCATTAAAACAACTCAGCAAGTTGCGGAATTGATAATAAAATATGAAATCCTTTGTGTAGAACTACTAAAAAAAATGAAAAAATATAAGATTTTGATGAGATTATTGTATTCAAATAAAACTTATGAAGTTCTTGTATCTTATGACTGATGACTATCAGCTTATTGTTAATTAGAGGATTAAGGACATTAAAAGATATTAAAATTTAGTTTAATGATCTGGCAATTGGGAGAACGTGGGGAGGATAGAATTGTGAAGGAATTTTGTTTGGA
>NW_021334161.1:0-397 GCF_001605985.2 Dendrobium catenatum
CCCTAGAATTTTCTACACCAAAAATCTCAAGGAAACTTTCATAACTTTGAAGAAACACTTACCCCAAAGCTTTCCCCACATTTTTCCTAAGGATTCTCGCCGGAATCTCGCCGGAATCACCGGCTAGGAAGGAGCTCCCGCCGGTTTTCCCTTCTCCCGTCGCCCTCTCTCTCGGTCGGCCGAACAAACACACAAGGGACCGAAACAGGACTGAATGTTTCGGTCCCTTAGGCTTATGAGGGTTTTAGAGAAATAAAAAAATGTCATTTTATGCATGTACCCTTGCCAAACTCATATCCCTTAAGAGGGCTTAGGGGTAAAAATGGAAAATCTAGCCAAAAGATACTTAAAGTACTTCGACGAATTTTAACTCCAAATCCACGCGAAATTTAATATA
>NW_021334162.1:0-514 GCF_001605985.2 Dendrobium catenatum
GGTCCTTGGGGGCATTAGCCCGAGCACCTTGCGTGCAGTAATCTGTAGCACCAGTTGGAGTGCAGCTTGCACCTTGAGGGGGCTCACACCTAGCACTACCAGCATTATCCCTATTAAAACTACAGTCCAACATCGGCGACCTCCCATTGTCACCCGCCGCATGAGCAAAAACTGGGTTGTCCTGAAGGTCAACACACTCAGCCCATGAGCTGCTGTCCCGACCAGCAGGGCAAACGGCAGCCTCTAAGGCTTCGAGCTGGGTGTGTGCTTGCATGGCCATAACATCCTCCATATCTGCTTGATGATCAGAGTCATTACCCGAAGCCTCCATGTCGCTGGCTGCTTCTTCCTCACGGTCTGAGCTCGCCTCACCGTCCAACCCCAAGGCCGAACCAGCAGTTGCCCGAGGGCTGTACCCCCCGCAATCCTTCATGGCATCCCGATCGGGCTCCTCCTGGTGCTCCTCCTCCATGCCATGGCTGCTAGCCCGGGGTGAAGCACCACCTGAGCTGCA
>NW_021334163.1:0-1460 GCF_001605985.2 Dendrobium catenatum
TCAATTCAGGGGGAGTTTAGGAGATCCTTAGAATTTGCAATCCTACAAACAATAATTATTTTGCCATCATCAAAACTATACAATTTATAAAATTGTAAAACATGCAAATAACAACTCTCTTAACATCATTCACGAAGAGATGTATCCTACTTGGCTTTCCAATATTATTCTAGTCCGAAAGAAGAGCAAATAAATTCGTGTCTGTATTAACTTTCATGATTTAAATAAGGCATATTCTAAGGATTATTTTCCTCTTCCTGTCCCCGAGCTTATGGTGGATATAGTATCATCCCATAGCATCTTCTCATTCATGGATGGTTCATCTGGTTACAATCAAATAAAGATGGACCATGACGATGAAAAGTTCACTGTATTTTGTACACCAATAGGTGTATTTTGTTACAAGGTGATGCCTTTCGGCCTCAAGAATGTTGGGGCCACCTATCAACTTGCAATGACTGTTATCTTTTATGAGATGATACATGAGTAAGTTGAATGTTATGTGAATGATTTGGTAATCAAAAGCAAGGTCAGTAGAGATCACCTTCAAGATCTACGAATCATTTTTGAATGCCTGCGCAAATATGATTTGAAGATGAATTCTTTAAAATGCATATTTGGAGTTAGTGCAGGAAAGTTATAAGGATTTATAGTTTAGTATCGTGGCATTGAGATAGATCCTTCTATGATTAAAGTCATAGTAGACTTAAAACCCCCTAAAAGTCTTGCCCAATTGAGGTCCTTTCAAGGTAAACTTGCTTTCTTGCGGAGATTTATCTCTAACCTTTCTGGTATGTGTCATCCCTTCTCTGCCCTAGTAAAGAAGGATGCTCGATTTCATTGTGATGAGCATTATCAGGAGACCTTTGAGAGTATAAAGCGCTACCTGATGAACCCCCCTGTTTTAGCTGCACCTATCCCAAGTAGACCGTTGATTCTCTACACTATGGCCCTGGATCAGTCCCTAGGTGCATTGTTGACTCAAGAGAATGAGGAAGGTAATGAGAATGCCTTTACTACCTTAGAAGAAGATTAATACCTGTAGAGCTTAAGTACCCAACGATGGAAAATCAATGTTTAGGCTTTATCTTCATGTTACAGAAGCTTAGGCATTTTATGTTTTCACATAAGATCAATTTAATCTCTTGAGTCAACCCCTAGCAGTACTTGATGACCCGTCCGAACCTCTCAGGTCATCTAGTATGATGGTCTATGATCCTACTATAATTTGATATTACTTTTGTTCCTCAGGGGGTCGTCAAAGGATAGGCTATAGCTAACTTTCTAGCCGATCACTCGATCCTTACTAATTCCCCACTCAATGATGATCTACCTGACGAACTATTCATTGGTGTAGACTAGCAGGAGTCCCCTACTTGAGAGTTTTACTTTAACGGTGCGTCATCCATTAAAGCCTTAAAGTTATATGAAACTCCTATAATTAGGGTAGGTTTAGGCTT
>NW_021334164.1:0-233 GCF_001605985.2 Dendrobium catenatum
AATTAGTCTAATTTTAGTTTAAGTGGTTACTATTTTATCCACCATTTCCTCTCTCTTGCAAGAAAAGTTGTTCTTGTAGCCAAGAAGAAGCTTCTTCTTTCTTCAATTTCTTAACAAGTTTTATCTGAGCCTCATTGAGACTATTTTGTGGAAGAAGAAAGTTCTTGTAATCAAGAAGGAAGAGAAGAGGTCTACAGTTGCGCCGAGGCAAAGGCTTGCACTCGCGGGAGACG
>NW_021334165.1:0-232 GCF_001605985.2 Dendrobium catenatum
ACCACAATGAAGTTTTAATTACAATTTAAGGAAGATGGAGGTAAATTTCTTTTTAAAAGAAATCAACCTGCTATTTTCTCTAGCAAAATTATTTTTATAAGCTTAACTTGTATTCGAACCTTCAAACTTTTCTCAAATCAAATTGAATTTAATCTTGAAAATCTTGCATATATCAGATTCTGGACCCTGTCCTAGCAAACATATTAAGCTATAAAAATATATAACTATAATA
>NW_021334166.1:0-215 GCF_001605985.2 Dendrobium catenatum
GCTTGATCGCCTTATTTGAGGATATGATGCCTTTTTTCTTGGTTGCTGCTCAGTCGATGTTCTTTTCGTTTTCTATTTTTTGGTCAGCTCTTGATTTTATTGGGGTTGAATTAAATTATATATATAGTTAAATAGAATATTTGATACTACTACTAATCAAGCTTTTGTCTCACTAAGTGGGTCGGCTACATGAATCCTTTTTCTCCATTGTGTCA
>NW_021334167.1:0-1357 GCF_001605985.2 Dendrobium catenatum
GATCAGACCAAAATCGATCGTCCTGGACGACTCCCAAACTATTTTCAGGCCGATATTTTGAACAGTACAGATCGTCCTGGACGATCTCACTATCGTCCCGGACAATCCTGGGAGGAAAATTCAAGCTAGAGAGGAACAGTAAGGGAACGAGGTCTCACAGTTAAGACATTAAACTTTATATTTCTCTACCACCGCGCGCGAATACTCTAGGACGCAACAAATTTAAAGAATTATTTCATAACTTCTTAGAGATTATGTAAAACTAAAATAAATAAAACAAACTCTAGATTTAATAAAAAAAATGACTTAAGAATTAAAAATTCAATAATAGTTAATAAACTAGAAAAATATCAACTAAATTTTTAATGAACTCATAAATTTACAAAGAATGGTAAACTTCCTAACTTGAAATGATATCAAATTTAAAATAAAGTTTTGTATTACAAACCCTTAAATAAAAGTCTTAAATAATAATAAAAATTCATGAAACGGCCTCTTATTTATTTTGAGATACTATAAAGTATCACCTCACCCAAGGAAAAATTATTTTTTGTGGACGCTGGACCGTCCGAAGGCGAATCAGAACTCACCACATCACTCAGTACACAACAAACAGATGACATAGCGCATTCTGATTCTTCTCTAAATGACACTAGTATCCGTGCAGAATAATTTCACTCACCTAAGAGGCGAGGTGAGGCATACATCTTGTCGTGTCTAAGATGCTTCAAATTTCAATGTTTACCTTAGGATGAATGTTATATATTTAAATTACTCTTCAAAATCCTAAAATTTCATTGTCTAAGATGCTTTAAATTACTCTTGTCGTGTCAAATGGCACAGTGTTCTGACAAATCCATAATCTCAATAAAATATAACTTATTCCCCTCACCCATCTAGAGCCTCAAAGCAACGTGCTTTCTTCTACAGCACTCTCCCATTTTAAATCCACGTGCTCCGTTTTGCCGAATTTCTTTTATGTACGTGTCCTCCATGCAAATACACTCTCTGATCACATCTCCAACTGCAGCCCAAACTTTCCACCTCCTCAACTATGGAAAATTATTTTGTCCGGAATTCAGGGGCAGAATCAGTCATAATTTTCAGGAGAGATAAATTTATAAGCAACTATTCAAATATATGTCGGGGGTCCAAGGGCGCAGTGCCCCTTGATGGGGTTTGACTTGTCTGATCAGGTTGTAGGGTCAAGGGGCAGCACCCCTGCGGGGGTTTCTGGCTGCCCCAGAACAAATTTTGATTTACTATTTCTCTTTCTATTTGGTTCATCATTCCCTAAATTAACACATCTACATGATGTATTTAATTATATTGGGGCGGGGCAATTGCCTAAAAACCA
>NW_021334168.1:0-421 GCF_001605985.2 Dendrobium catenatum
AAACCGATGCTTGATAGTTTTGTCATTGTTTTCATATATGACATTCTGATTTATTCTTATAATGAAGAGCTACATGCACGTCATCTTCAAGGTAGGTCATGAGGAGGATTTTACTATGGATGATGAAGATCTTTTACTGTATAAAGGCAAGGTTTGTGTGCCTAATGTTGATGATTTGAGGAAGGATGTTCTTTATGAAGCTCATCATTCTTGTTATACCATTCATCCTGGTAGTAACAAGATGTATCAAGACCTCAAAGATCTATTTTGGTGGCCTGGGATGAAGAGAAGTGTAGCAGAATTTGTGGCTAAATGTACAGTTTGCCAGATGGTTAAGGTAGAACATCAAAAGCCAGGAGGTTTATTGCAGCCTTTACCTATACCAGAATGGAAGTGGGAAGACATAGCCATGGATTTTGTG
>NW_021334169.1:0-229 GCF_001605985.2 Dendrobium catenatum
CTACGGCAGGTGAATGAGAAAGGTTGGCGTGCAGCTGACAATTGTTGCATTTTTGGACGAACTCCAACGCATCTTGTTTTATGGTGGGCCAATAGAATCCCTGCCTCATAATCTTAAGAGCAAGTGCTTTTCCTCCTAAGTGCTCTCCACATATACCTGAGTGAACTTCCTGCAGTGTATAATCAGCCTCTAATGGTGGAAGACACTTAAGATATGGCCCAGTAAAAGC
>NW_021334170.1:0-317 GCF_001605985.2 Dendrobium catenatum
TTCTTTATTAGATTAAATGAGAATTTGACTTTTAACTGGATACAATGGTTAAAAAGGATTCATATAGCCGACCCCACATAGTTGGACAAGGGCTTGATGTTGTTGTTGTATTCTACTTACTCAATTTCTATATATAATTATAATGTTGTGTCCAATATGTGTTTCTGTCCTATATTTTTAATAAGTGAAGTGTTCAGTGTTCGTGTCGTATCATGTTTGTGTCGTCGTGTCCACGGATGTGCATCATAGATGTTTAATTTAATTGCATATTGATTCATTCGCTGAATTTTCATTACTCGTGCACATTAAATTGTATC
>NW_021334171.1:0-519 GCF_001605985.2 Dendrobium catenatum
TTTCTATCTTATTAGGAAAATTAGAAATTCTCTTGCTTCTATTGATTATTATATTTCTCATATTTATCGTGAAGCTAATGCTTGTGCTGACTGGTTGGCTAACTTTGGTTGTCAGCTTGAAAACTATCAAGATCTGAATATTTCTAGTTTAAATCCTGTTTTGAAAGGCAGGATATTGTTGGATAAAACTTCCCTCCCTTACATTAGGAAAGGTTGTGTCTCATGACTGTGGGTTTCTTCATTTATAGCATTGTGGGAGCTGGTTGGAATTATTATGACCTGCTTATTAATTCCTTTTTCTTTATCTCTTTGGTGGTCAATTCTGGTGGTTGCTACCTTTGCAGATTATCTGATAATTACTTAATCTTTATTGTTTCTTTCCATATGTTGTCTCAGTGGTTAACAAATATTAATATGGAGTTTCATTTTCTTTTTCCTGTTCGCCGCTGTCATGTTTCTTGGGCTCTTATTTTGGTGGTTGAAAATTGTCTTTTGCAAGGTGATGGTAATCTGGAGAAT
>NW_021334172.1:0-240 GCF_001605985.2 Dendrobium catenatum
ATCAAACCATGATAATCAAGTGTAGGAAAGTAAACACATCATTCCAAGGCTAGATTAGACTTGATTGTCCTATAAAGCAATTTTATGTGTGTGCAAAGCTGAGCTGTTTAGATATATTCCAAATGGATCAGTGATTGAGTTATTTATAAGTTAAATTTATTTGTTGCAGGACAAAGAATTTTATTTAAATTTAAGTTTTAATGATTTATTATTAATTGACGACTTTTTATTTGCTTATGT
>NW_021334173.1:0-260 GCF_001605985.2 Dendrobium catenatum
CAACACCAAAAGGCACGGAGATAACCACACTAACCACTAAAGTTGTTAGCTTAAGGCCAACTCGGGGTTAAGCAGAATTGCCTCATCATAGTCTAGCAACCAATAGAAAAAAGCCAAACCAAGCACATCGTAAATCACTATTTTTTTCTTATATTTACTTTTAGATCTTTTTCTAACACCACTAGAAATAGCATGATTAACTATTCGACCTGCCATGAAATTATACCTATCTTGTGGATCTTGAAACTTGTTTGTATTCA
>NW_021334174.1:0-225 GCF_001605985.2 Dendrobium catenatum
ATACGGGATGGCTTGCATTGCAATTTTATAAGTAGTACGAGACACTCTTTATCCACCAAGGCTTCAATAGTTCCAGAAATTATAATTGCTTTGACTTTTTGGCTGGTGACATCTTTGATGTAAGTGTTATTGACTATCTCATCCACTTCCTGTTGACCTTCTAGTCCTTTGTTAGAAGTATCTAAATAAGGAAGAATGGTTTGAGGATCTCCAACATTCATTGTT
>NW_021334175.1:0-346 GCF_001605985.2 Dendrobium catenatum
TCACCCCCGCCCCTCCCCTCCCCTATTGGTTAGCCGTTGGGATATAAGCTTAGGTCTAACAACCTAATTCATAATTAACAAATTTCAACACATATGACTATTTTGCGCACACATTGCCCCCACAACCAATATCACTAATCTTAAGTAAATTAGGTTTCCTAATTAACATATATTTTGAAAAATTGAACAAAAATTCTAACAAATTCATAGAAATATAAAATAATTTTTTTGTGAGGTTTTGATGATCTCTTAAAATAGTGAATTCAAAATTTTAAGAATTACAAGACATAACATATATTTTAATAATGTTACTAACAAAATGCATAAAAAATCTAATAATAAAAAA
>NW_021334176.1:0-211 GCF_001605985.2 Dendrobium catenatum
GCTAAGGACACAATGGAGAAAAAAGATTCATATAGCGGCGACCCTCATAATAGGATAAAGACTTGATATTGTTATTGTTATAAACTTCTTAGTTGGTGGTTGTGCTTCTAGCAATTTCCAAATCCTTCAATATGTTGCTATGATTTGATAAGTGGGCTTTCTCTTAGGGCTACGATAGTTTGAGTTTTGATTATTATGAACATGATGATGT
>NW_021334177.1:0-366 GCF_001605985.2 Dendrobium catenatum
AGAATGTTATAGCTTTCGAAACGACAAGAAGGGGAAGTCGTCGAAGGGGTCGGCTAGGGCAGATTCAGGCAGAGAGCTTCTCTCTCTCTCTCTCAAAGAGGTCAAGAGGCAACGACCGGAGAAGGAAGGAAGAGTGATCGGCTAGGTAAGAGAGCTCCTCTCTCTCTCTCTCTCTCTCTCTCTCTCTCTCTCTCTCTCTCTGCGGGATGGAGGAACCAGATGGCCAGATGGGTGAAGAGGCCGAAGGAATCAGAAGTCGGGGCCTGTAGTTCGACGGGTTGAGGGAGGAAGAGGCAGAGATCGGGAGTAGCGATCGTGTGAGCAGCGACGGGAGGAGTTGAGTGCGGGATGTTGTTCGGAGCTTTT
>NW_021334178.1:0-221 GCF_001605985.2 Dendrobium catenatum
CTGGCTTGGACACAATCAGTTCACAGACCTGACCAATTAGGAGTTCAATGCTATTTACCTCTCTGGATACAAGCGCTCGACCTCATCTCGTGTGATACCTAGAAACTTTCGGTATGAGAATGTGTCGGTAGAAGCAACTTGAGAGCAATGGTGAAAGAAGGAAACAGGAGCAGCAGGAGAACCGTGAGGAAGAAACAGAGAATGCAATATTATTTCCTTAT
>NW_021334179.1:0-1156 GCF_001605985.2 Dendrobium catenatum
ACATTTGACATATGGGTCGAGTTCTAGTTTGGCAAGTTGACTCATTTCAAAAATCAGATCAGGTTCGAATTGACCCAGAAACCCGAAAGTGTCTCGAGTTAACTTGTTTATAAAACCTCACCCGATAACTTGACCTACAGTTGTACTGCAATTATCCCTCTCGCACTGCAGCTATTATGTTTGCACTATTGCATATGTGCATAGATATATCCCACATGTATTTTCTCCTGTATACCAGGTGGTCAAGGTTGTCCGAACTCTGACGTTCGGCGTAGCTCGCACATGCGACACACGTAGAGTGGTTCCTCACTGTCGATGCCATCTAGCTTTACCGCACGGCTCGCACTTGTAATGGCTCTAGGCCCAACCTCTGGCCATGTCGTGCGGCTCACCCCTGGGCCTCACCGTGCTCTACCTAGATCTGCTTGCACGCACGCGATTGCGTCCGTTTCTTATTCACAAGTCAGGTTGGGTCAACCCGATAACCCGTATAAGATTGTGTTATTAAAGCTTCGACTATACAAACAAATGATAATGGCTAACATGAGGAATGAGAAACTAGCCCAGATGTATCTTGGGTCATATGAGATTGTAGAATGGATTGAAGTAGTGGCTTATTGCCCGAGATTACCCTCAATCGCTAGCATACATCTAGTGTTCATGTATCACAGTTGAGGAAGGCGCAGTTGAGGAAGGCCTTGGGGAACATACAGCTAGTATGGCGTTACTGGTGACACTAACTGAGGATTTTGAGGTGGTGTTGGAATCCTTTGAGCTTAAAGGGGTAAGGTTAAAGAAGGGGGGATCAAGGAAGTGCTGGTTGAATGGAAGAACCTATTTGACTATAATGCCATAAAAGAGGGTGAAACACCAATTCTCATCATTTCACCTTGAGGACTATGTGAGTCTTTCTGAGAGTGGTATTGTTAGGTCAATCTAGGAATCGTTTGAACTGATCCAATTTGGGACAGTTCAGTTCTATTCTAGGCGGAATATAAATCCCTCCCAGTAAGGGGGCGGATGGCTTGGTGGGGCCCAAGTGGTTTAATAGAGAGTAATGACTGTAATTAGTGAAGACTTTGGAGGAAAAAAAAAATCTAAATTAAGGGTTATTTAGGGATTTATTTATTGTATTCTTCTTTAAGTAGTTTTTCTT
>NW_021334180.1:0-258 GCF_001605985.2 Dendrobium catenatum
GATTTCAATCATCCTGATCATCTCCCGGAATAGATTCTAGCTGATCTAAATCGTCCAGGCTGATCCTTAGATCGTCCCGGATGATTTGATCATATTAATCATCCATTAATTCTTTCCAAGAATACCAGATCAATTTAGGCATAATTGAGTTAGATCATCCTGGATAATGTTTATATCATCCTGGCTGATTTCCTAAAAGTACAAAATACCTAATCTGATCATGGTGGCTGATTGTTTCTGAATTGAGCCTATCGTCCA
>NW_021334181.1:0-830 GCF_001605985.2 Dendrobium catenatum
AATCCAGTCAGCGTACTTTTCTTCTCGGATGAAGCCTACATCTATTAGCTTCTTTTGTTTTAGCAATCACCTGTTCTTCAATCTCTAATCTCATTCTCCTTGGAGCTTGTTTGATGGGTGCTACATCCGATTTGATTGCTAATCTGTAAACTGCTATGACAGGGGATAAGCTGGGCATCTCAGCATATGTCCAGGCAAAGCAATCCCTGAAATCATAGAAGAGCTCTTTTATTTCTTCTATTTGTTCTTCGGGTAGGAGAGAACTAAAGAAGGTTGGACGAGGATCCTCCTTAGTCCCTAAGTTGAATTCTTTTAGTTCATCCATAGTGGCTGCCTGTCCACCATCTTCAAGCTCTTCTGGTGCAGGCTCGGCTTCTACGGGCTGCTCATCATAATCATCAGCCTCGTATGTCTCTTCAGCATCACCATCTTCGGATTCAATTTCCACGCATGTGATGGCACGACAAATCTCTTTCCGGAGGAATTTTCTTTTGATGAATCCAATACCTTTATATGCGTCTGTATCCCTCTGCCATAACAGACGCAAACTTCTTCCATACTAGAGGCCCAAGCTTGTACGAAGTTGTCTGTTGGTAGTAGGGATATTGACTTGTTTTCGTAGCATTCTCTGAATATTTTTGGTTTTGAACCTAGGTAGCCTCGTAGAAAATAATTCCTCAGAGTCGATGAGCATACAATCCTAGTCATGATTCTCCTCTTCATGAACTCCCGTGGAATATAACACATACTTTGGCACAGTCCCATTTTTATGGGGAGGCAGATAGAGGGTAGAGAGTTCTTCAACTTTATGAACCTCGCGCGAAATGAGT
>NW_021334182.1:0-512 GCF_001605985.2 Dendrobium catenatum
GCTCGTAAGCAATAAGTGAGCCAAGTAAGTTGTCAATCGAATACATGTTCATTAAATTCAGTTATAGCAGTAATTTTTGCATCAAAAGAGGAAGGAAAGCAATGTAAAATCTTATTTACTTTTTCAAAATTCAAAAGCTCTCTTCCTAAGGCATGCACGGAAGTAATAATCTAAGTAAATATCATATACATTTCAGAAATTGATTCATGAGGTTTCATACGAAAACATTCATAGTCATGCAAGAGAATGTTCAAACGGGATTGTTTAACTTCACTAGTGCCTTCATAAGTGATACACAATTTATCCCAAATTTCTTTGCTAGTTTTGCAAGTGAAAACACGCATGTAGTCTTCTGATTTTAAAGCACATAAAAAATAATTAAGACATTTTACATTCAATTGAGCCAAATCCCTATCATCTAAAGTCCATTCAGTAGAAGGAAGTGGAATAGTAATGTCGTTAAGTTTACCAATTTGAGGTGTGTAACCATCCGTAACAAGCATCCACATGCG
>NW_021334183.1:0-251 GCF_001605985.2 Dendrobium catenatum
GCGAAGTAGGAGGGAAACCGGTTCGACGCACACGGCGAGGCCAGGCGAGCCTGGTGCACCCTTTTCTTTGCGCGGCCGGAATAATTCACAAGTACCCCCGGGCGGGATGAAAGCAAACTGTGCATTTTTAAATAGGTACCGAAGGCCCCATACACGCCTTTATTGTGCGTGGTGGGGGGAAAGAGCCCGGCCGCGGTGTCCTCCTCGTACGTACGAGGACACCTACCATACACGCCTTTATTGCGCGTGGT
>NW_021334184.1:0-211 GCF_001605985.2 Dendrobium catenatum
CTGAGATTTCTTAAAAAGCACATTCGTAGGCAGAATTGGAATTCCTCTAATTTCCTCTCAAACAGTATCCTTGAGCTCAAGAATTCTTATGCTACCTGCCTCTCCAATCTTCAAAGGGATCCCTTGAACTTGGCACTTAACTCACATCTTAAGTTTACTAGTGACAATTTGGCTTTACTTCAGTCTGCTTGGCACTCTTGGGTTTCTCAAC
>NW_021334185.1:0-248 GCF_001605985.2 Dendrobium catenatum
TAGCTGCCTCCTCCCAAACTCTTCTCATGTTTTCCTCTCTTCCCGTGAGATTTCTGCTGGCTGTCCCCATATTCCAGCCATATTGGGTTACTGTTATTCACTGCTGAAGGCAAGAGGTTGCTGTCCAAAGGCTCCCAACACCCTATCAAAGCTGTCCAAATTTCTGTCGAACATAGGGAGCTGCCGTCCAGATTTTCTGGTCATTGTTTGAAGGCTTTTCAAACTATTCCTTCTTGTCCCCTTGCTGT
>NW_021334186.1:0-314 GCF_001605985.2 Dendrobium catenatum
ACATGCACATACACTTATTACATATATAACCATAAGATATGCTTTATATAAACCATTCATAAACTAATCAAGTGTATGCATGGTTTAAAATTGCGCAATATGAGGCTCGCCTTGAGGCCCGGCTTTGCGCAATTCCAATAAAAAATGACTCGATGCTTACACCTCCAGTTTTTTTATGAGGCTTGCGCCCCAACTGGGTTGAGGCCGGCCTTGAGGCCTGCCTCGGCGCCTCACCCTATATATATTAAAATTTACATAAATATTGAAGTAAATGCCCAGCATTGGACTCTATAGGAGAGGAGGAAGGGGAGAGA
>NW_021334187.1:0-271 GCF_001605985.2 Dendrobium catenatum
TGGCTAAAATTAGGGGTGTTAATTTCAGGTCACGGATCGGGATTGGGTCGAACCCAGCACTATTCGGATCAACCCAAACCCAATCCGGTTTTACAAATGGTCGATTTTTTGGACCCGAACCCAACCTGCAAACACGTCAACATGCAGACTCGAGTCACTTGAAGCGGGTTTGACACGTCGGGATGGCAGTAGCGGCGTTGTCGGCAGAGCAGAGTTGCAGCGTCGACCGGAGGCAACGACAGCGTCATCCGTCGTCGATGTGGGCAGGCGG
>NW_021334188.1:0-203 GCF_001605985.2 Dendrobium catenatum
CTGCTTCTTAAAGCAGCTTCTTAGTAAAGAAATTTTATTTTTTTATAAAAAACTACTTTAAGAAGCAATAAAATAGTCATCATAGGCTTTCTTACAACATCTTAAAGCAATTTTTTAATTTAAAAATTTTGTTAAAATAACTGTTTTAAGAAGTAGTAAGAAAGCCGTCTCAAACAACGCCTAAGGCTTCGTTTGGGACGGCT
>NW_021334189.1:0-647 GCF_001605985.2 Dendrobium catenatum
GCTCATCCTTATTTTCTACGTGATTTTCAGGTTCTGGGAAAGGGAAGGAAGTCTTGGATTAACCGTTCAGTGTCTGATTAGTGATTAGATATTTTTGGTACTTTTGATTTTTGTACAATCATGGCTTTTTTTTCTGTTCTTTCTGTTTGTAATAATGCACTGTATTGTATATGATTATTTTGATGAAAGAAAGAAGAAAATAGTGGATGCATTTCTTTATATGTATTTGAAGTTTATAGCGGCTCTGTGTTTCTGTTTGTTTGAATATATGGAAGAAAGTCTGAAGCAAAATTCCAAAACCAGATCCTGGATTTTCAACATTTGTCGCGGCCCGACGCGAAGGGATTCGTTTCGGTCGGGTTGGGTCGTGACAGTCTCCCACCGACTACGGTCCTTCTAACCTCCCTCATCATACTACGGTCTTTCTAACCACTATCTTCCACCGACTACGGTCCTTCCCTCCTCCCTTGTTAGATAACAGTTCTTCCAACCATGGTCTTTCCGACATTCGTTGCCCGCCGACTACGGTTTTACCGACTAAATGAAAATTTAAATGCTAATTATTCCAATTCCCACCATGAAACATGATGCACATTTGCTACATCAACCCAAGGCCTTCTCCCCTAGGAAGGGCCTCATTTGTAATA
>NW_021334190.1:0-419 GCF_001605985.2 Dendrobium catenatum
ATAAAGCATAGAATAATTACATAGAGACCTTAAGATTGAATTTTTAGTATTTTAATTAGTGATTTTGGAGATGGTTGTTATGAAGATGTCAGTTCAAATACCTCACATCCTAAGCCTTATAAATCAAATACATATATGCTCTCCAAAAAGAATCAAGCATAATGTAGAATGCCTTAATTTATTAAGAATTTATTGAAGATTAACTGGAGAGTTGGTATATGCCGTTATTATAGCAGAGCCATGAGGTCTATTTCATCCTCCTTCAGACTAGTAGCCCTACGTGCTTGATTTTTTAAACAAAATATCATAATCTTCATATTGATTTTATTAAGCTTAAAATTTGATTCTTGTAATGGCTTTAATATATTTATTAAGGATTTATTAAAAGCCTATAAATCTAGTGAAATTGTATGTTCCAA
>NW_021334191.1:0-258 GCF_001605985.2 Dendrobium catenatum
ACTGTGCACACACACATAAGAGGAGGGTTTAAAATTTGCAATCTTTTCAAACTAATCATACTGTACGAAGTCATTTCATATGGGAGAATTTGTTCAGTCATTTTCCTACGAGTAGTCAAATGAATAGAAAGTAGAAAATTTTTCTAAGTAAAGATTGTACAGTATGAAATACCATTCTTACATACCTTATAGAGTATGAATTTAACGTGTCCTTTTTCATCCAGACTTTTCATCTAGACGAACTTGAAAAATTTTGAA
>NW_021334192.1:0-212 GCF_001605985.2 Dendrobium catenatum
TGGCTTTTAGATTTCAAAATATGTGGATTAATCATGCTGAAATTCTTAATGTGGTTTCTAATAATTGGCATGCTATCGTGTTTCCTGATAACAATATTTATGGCATGGCTAGGCTTCAGGATAAGTTAAGTAGACTTAAACAACTTCTTAGATGGTGGAATAAACATGCTTTTCAAAATATTTTTGATAATATTAAGGAAGCTGAAGAGAAG
>NW_021334193.1:0-207 GCF_001605985.2 Dendrobium catenatum
TTGTGAGCAATGATGATGGTAAATGCATTGTCACAATATATCTTTCGTAGGCCCCTTCTGATGGGGACATCAGATTAGCATGGAAGGTTTATCAGAGACGTGGTCACAGATCTACGGCCACGATTGAGTCTTTGTATTTCTGAGTCATGATTGTATTCTATTTTATTTATGCATTTTCTTATTTTCTTAGGTGTCGTTATTATTTTC
>NW_021334194.1:0-304 GCF_001605985.2 Dendrobium catenatum
TCGCCATCTTCCACCTGGAATCAATCCGAGCCCCTTCGAGCTCAATCTCGGCCGTCCAAGCCTGCGAGAGGTGGCTGAATAGGCTCGAGCTCACCAGAGTGCCAAACGAATTCTCAATCGCTCGAAATCATTCCCAGAGCTCCTTCGACCTCCCAGGGTCTCCCTTCGAGTTCCCAGAGCGATCCCTTCATCCGTTTGAGCAAGCGCCTGTGAAATCTTCTGGCATCCCGCTCGAAGTCGTACCTCCGGCCATCCTCCAGTCCAGATGTCTGAAGGAGATCAGTTCGCCATCGTCCCCTGAAGC
>NW_021334195.1:0-312 GCF_001605985.2 Dendrobium catenatum
TGTACGACAACTTAATACATGCATTTCACGCTATATTATATGCCTTAGATTGTATGCCAACTTAATACATGTTTTTCACTAATTATTCCTAAGCTGCCTAATCTGAAGGGAAAGAATAGGTGTGTATAGGGGTGTCAATTCGGGTTGACAGCTAGGGTTCGGGTCGAACCCGAGTTGACCCGGTTCTAAACGGGTCAACCTAAACCCGACTCGTTTTTGCAAACGAGTTGACTATCTCAACCCGGACCCGACCCGTGTGGGTTGCCGGGTTGACATGACCCGACCCGATTTTATCGGATTTTTCCGGCGGCC
>NW_021334196.1:0-290 GCF_001605985.2 Dendrobium catenatum
TATCGAAGTAAATAGGTGGTGAGGAATATCTCCCAGGGACTTTATCGGGCTCTCTCAACCGGGTAAGTAAAACCAACTACCAGTCTGACCGTATTGAGATAGCAGGGTAGAATGTGAAAAAGATCCTGTCTCCTCCTGATCCTTTTAGAAAAATGGATTGGGTGACTCAATACTCCTGCATGACCTCACCAAGAAGTAAATAAACCAAAAAATTAGAAGTCTGTCTAGTCTTTAATAGGATATCCAGTGTTAAAAGAGGTGGTGAGGAATACCTTCCAGGTGCTCTGTCA
>NW_021334197.1:0-316 GCF_001605985.2 Dendrobium catenatum
AGGTGACTTTGGATGCAACAAGAAGGAACATCGTCGAAGGTGGTGAAGAAGTAATTTAGCGAATCGTTCAAAATGACCTCGATCTCACGGGAAGTCCAATAGCAACGAATAGCAGGAGAAGAGGAGAAGCAACCCTAGCAAGAAGTGGCAGAAGCGAATTCAAAGAGCAAAGCCGGGAAAGAAAGGGTGGAAGAGTAAAGTTGAAGAATAGAACGAAGTAGTAAATGAAACAGATGCACAAACAATCGATTATATTGGATAGCTTGTGGCCGATTTGCCATGATTTGTGACGAAAATTTCCGCCGCAAATGCCATC
>NW_021334198.1:0-308 GCF_001605985.2 Dendrobium catenatum
CCCACGTGGCCTCGTAGTCACGGAGGTTCTTCCATTCGATCAGGACTTTTGTAGCGCCATCTACTTTCTGACGAACCTCCATAAGCTCCAAAGGTTCCAATATCATTTCCATCTCATCAGTTAATGTCCCTGGTAACTCCGAACTGGTAGCGTAATCTCCATTAGCTTTCCTCAGCTGGGATATATGGAAAACGGAGTGGATCTTCGCCGTAGGTGGTTGCTTCAAATGATTGCCACGGCTCCAATTTTCTCCAACACTTCATAAGGACTGAAATACCTTGGAGCAATCTTCTCATTCCTCCGGTTGG
>NW_021334199.1:0-5718 GCF_001605985.2 Dendrobium catenatum
ATTTAAAAGAAATTATATTCTTAGTTATAATTTTATAGTAGATAGTTTCACTTGAGTTTTTTCCTTTTTTTATATTAATTTATTTCTATAATAAGTTTGTCAACTCTTAAAAGACAGGAATGAGGATGACTCTACCCGTATAATAATTAATAACATATAGACATCTTAGTATAAGATTAGGAGAAATAGAAGCCATAATATTATTTAATGATGAAGGAGCTCCATTTGAGCATGACAATATGAGTGATTAGTAATTTTAAGGTTTCATTTAGGATAATTTTTTTATTGCTTTCTAAAACACCTTTTAGCATAAAAAATTTGGTGAAAGCATAAAAAAAAACAGTAGCCAAAATTTATAGCAAAGGAAGCCTAAATGAGATCACCAATTGCAACTATACATTAAATTTATGAAACCAATTTCTCCAAAAAATTGTATAATGAAGCATTCCTTAATAGATTCTAATGCCAATTTTCTTCCAAGTTATAACCGCCGTAATATAAAGCCCCTCAAGCCTCTTCGGTAGTCTCTAAGAAGAAGGAGATAAATTTCATCAAGTACTAATCATTTTCAAAATAAAAAGCAAATGCTATGGGTTCTTCTTTTAATAACATGAAAAAATTATCTATTCATTTTAGCTCTTTATTTATCGATCATCATTAAAAAATTTTATCATCCTATGCTGTGTAAGCGATAGATTTGGTTCTTCTTTTAATAACATGAAAAATTGGATAGAGATATTCTAATCAATTTTGAATTTTTGATTGGATTTTGATTTGAATCAAGTGTATAAACACATAATTTTGTATTTATTATTATTTCACTTATCTTTAATATAAATTGAACGGTTTTAAAGGCCAATGTGATCAATGTTTGTGTTACATATTTTAATATAAATTTTGTTAGTTAGGTTAGGGAAGAAGGGATTTAGGTTTGTTTGGGAATTATGAAAAAATAGTTGCTTAGAATGTAAGATTAGCATTTTAGCAAATATTCATTATAAGGCTATTATATTTATAAAATTTATTTATCTGAAATAAAAATAGCATTAGATACTAATTTTCACATTAAATATCTTCTAATTTTAAATATGTTCCCTCTATTTTCTTAGCATTTATAACTATGAAATGGTTGTACATATCATGGATTTGAAAATCATACCGAACAATGGTTCAAACCTATGTTGAATCGGGAACCACAGGTCGTTAAACCTAGAGGAAACCAGGAAAGCATTCCAACCGAAAAAGAACGTTTTGGGGTTGGATTTGAACTGTGAACAACTGAGATTTACTTGGCAGCCAAAAATAACCCTAATTGCCAATCTTAATATTTCACTGCTTTCGCTTCTTTCAGCCTTTCGTTCTCCTCTATTCGCGATTTTTAAAAATTTGTACTGCTCCAAGACTATCATCTCTTGCGGCCCTATCACAGCGCATACTCCCCACCGATCCAACCGACCCGACGTTTCGTTATCTCCGAAGTCCAGTCTTTCTTTTGGTGCTTCCCTTTCTCCAACCTGAACCAAGGCAAAGGGAAAGGATTGACAGTCGATGGTCGACACCCTCGACACTCGATAGTAGATCCGCCATAATTCCTTCTAGTTCTTCTCATTCCCTTCATTTTCTTACTTTTTTTCGCCAGAAGATTTGCACTTTGCAGCTATTGGTTGCTAACATGCTTTTGATACTAAAAGCTATTTTCTTAAACACAATTTCCGTTTAGGCTGTTGGCAGGGCATTCTTCTATTTCGTGTTTCTGTTTGTTTCTTTCGGCTTTTTGTCTTCAGCTTTTGATAATATAAAAGTAGTTTCTTTATGCACGAATCCCTAATGAGGCATTGAGTCTTTTATTTCTTTCAATATACGCTTTCTCAACTAATACTTAAGAACTAATATAAGGTTCCGAGCTTCAAATTGTAGCACATCTGCACTCAGGTTACACACACTCTCAAATAATTAACAAGAGCAATTAATTTTTCCATGAAATAGAGTAATAAAAAAATATATGGGTTCAGAAGCTTTTTTATTCTTTAGGATTTCATAAGCATATGAGATTTGTGCGGCTCAGGTGGTGTTTACAAGCTGTAGTGGAGCTGTGGTTTGTGGAAGCGTGGATGAGAATGGAAGCCTTGCCCCTTGGTTTATTATGAAAATAGAATGTGGAATGAAGGTATTAGAGGAAAAATTATAATTTATTTTATATTTTTTAATAATATTGTTATTTATTATGTCATTGTAGTCATGACCCAGTTTGACCTGTTGAACCGGCTAAAACCTTGACCTCTTATTCTTCCAATTCATGTCCGGTCTAATTTTCAAAAACTTGGATATTGGCCTCATGTTCCTTTTTAGCCAATTAGACAAACAATCCATAGGTTCCAAGCCAAATCTCTAGACCTATTTGCCTAACCCAATTAGAACACACCCTTATCTTTAAATGAAACTCTGAGATTTATTTACCTTGCTTAATTCAACAAATCACCTTATTATCATTCCAATCTTTAATCCAATTCAAACTAAATCTATTAAATTATTTGATGACTAACTTAAGCTTTGTTTGGGACGGTTTTTTAAAATATTTTTTAAAGCAGCTTTCTAGTACAAAAATATTTTGAACTTCAATTTTTGTACTAAAAAACTACTTTAAAAAGCATTAAGAAAAGCTGCCTAAATGAACCTTGGAGATCTCAGCCTATCGAGCCATAGTATATTCTGCAGGCCTGCTTTTCTCTAGCTAAGTAATAAGTGTTTTTATTCTTAAGATATATTAGGAGTTTTTTGATGGTTTGATAGAAACCATAAAACCTATAGATGATATTCTTCTCTCATAGAATATTATGAAATTTCACATCATCTTATGATCAAATACATGTCTGATTATGCTCTAAGACAAGATAGATGACAGGTTCCACCTTATAGTGGGTTATGTTTCATCTACAAAATACTATGTAAATTGTAACCCTTTATCCTCAAAAAGCAAAATCAAATCTTAAAAAATTTCAAAATTAGTAAAAATTATTATGCTAGTAAATTAATAAATTAAGGTTTTATTTGACACAATTTTCTTACTGCTTTCTAAAGTAGATATCTATTACAAAATTTTCAATTTCAATTTTTTTTAAATAAAAATTAATTTTAGAAAGAATTAAAAAATATTTCACAATCAAAACCTAAATAATCTTCTTATAGTTCATAAGAAGTAGTATACTCTTTATCATTTATTCTAATACTACCTCCAACATCTCGCTCATCATGTTCGCTCTGCTAGGGTCCTCTTTCCATTGGGAGACCCTGTTGTCTGGTTTTTCAGGGAAGTTTTCTTTTGCCATTTCTAGTGCTTCTTCTGTCTTCTTTCTCTTTCGATGACAATTTCCCATTTTGTGGATCTGTGATTTTTGAATGGCTTGCTTCTCCTCTATTTTCTCAGAATTTGATTTATTTCCCCGACCTTAAGATTTCGTTCCACTATGGATTATCAGCATTTTGGATTTCCAAAGCCTAAATCCATGCGTTAGCTGCTCCATTTGAATTCACATTGGTAGGCAAGTTTCCGGGGCATAGGCCTTCAATTGATGCTATTAGGGAAAAAATTTTCAACCTAAAGTTGAATGGTTTTTGTTTCTGTCTCAGTTCTCATTCCCAATAATGTTTTTATTAAGCTTGTTAACGAACTGGATTACTGTAGGATTTTTCCTCATTGTTCTTATTTTGTGGATAATAATTTATGAAATTGGTAAAATGGGCATCAACTTTTGATATTGAAATTTAATCACCTATCATTCCTATTTGGATCTAATTCTCGAATATGTTGTTGACCTCATTTTTGTATGAGGTCACTAGCACCCATTTGGTTTTTTTTTTGTGACCTAATGATTGAAAGATGTGTACTTCCTATTCATATAAGTCCTAGTTAAGACCTAATTCAATTCCAATCAAAGTCAACTTCACCTTCCAATTCAGTCCATGATCCAGTTTCCAATCAAATTTCAAATCATATCCAATCAATCTCAACATTCATTGATTTCATTTAGTGGATGATCTAAACTCAAGCCATCAACTTCAAGTTCCAATCCAAATCTAACATCCAAACCAAAATTATAGGGTTAAGGACCCAGGTCCTGAAATCCCTTCTAGTGATTTTTCTGTCACCTTGAAACCCAGTCAATTGGCATTTGATTCAGAGTTTATCAATTCTATATTGATATGACATATCTATAATGCACCAACCCTTCAAATTTGAGCTCATTTGAATCTCTAATCCCAGAAACTAGATTTATTTCTAAAAGATTTCTAATTACCTATGCCACTAAGTTTGCCACCTTGTGGACATTGACCCTGAGACTTTTCTCAAGCCCCTTGATCATGACCATAGCCTCCATTATGACCTTTTGACCAGCAACCTACATTTCTTGGACCCAATTTGACCCAGGTTTGACCAGGGCTCAAAATGGCCAAAATATCTTTCAAGTGGTTTTTTGCCTTTTTGCAAAAAATTCAAAACGGTCTTTTTCTCATCAACCTCCAAAACCTATCCTAATGGATCCTAAATACCCTTAGGAACATATTGAACCCAAATCCATTCTTTTGGCTTAACCTGATTGTCCAAGTCAACCATGATTTAGAGTGACCTTTAAGGATTTAAACACCCATTTCAAACCAACTGACCTCCCTTCAACTTGGAACCACTTCCATTCAATTACAAGCATTCCAGCCCTCTCCGCCTACTAATTTGAGAGAACTCTGGTTAAACCCATCAACGTCCTGCTCGAAGTCCTACTTCTGGCAATCCTCTGGCCTTGGTGTTTGAAGGAAAAGACTTTGCCATCATCCACTCAAGCTTCCTGATAGAAATATGCTTTTGTTGGGGCTATCAACATGATGAGAATCTCTTTCCGAGCCTCTAGTTAGCGAGTGTTTGTCAATTGTGAAAGGAACTTTGAATCCAACGTGATCCCACTGTCAGATTGAAATCCCTAATTGTTATGATCCTTCATATGAAATTTTGTAAAGGTTCATCAGCGGGATATCTCGGATTATGTCGAAGAATATTAATGGCTTTGGGTCTATATGGGAGGCTGACAACGTAATCCTAACTGTTGATTTAAATCAACAGCTTGGATTTGGTCTCACAGTTCTAAAGGCCATCTGTTCATAGCCGTCTGATTCCTGATCCGATGGCTATTACTAATCCCACATTTACACAGTCAACATGCAATCATTGCCTCGCCAATTGGATCGTGTTGCATGTAAAATCATAGTATGAATAATCCAACTGTTTAAATTAGGATTTAATTAATCCAAAAACTCAAGGAAACTTCAAAATTTAAAATCTCCCTCCATACTTGACCAATTTAGATGTTTTAGGCTCATTGGAAAGATCTCAGGGAGATCTTCAAAAGCCCTATGTTTCCAAGCTTTAGTTGTTTATATATAAATGTCAATTTCCATTTTAATGTTTATGATATTTATGTATTTGTGTGTTTAATTTAAGTCATCATAGCTTGAGACTTTGGGAGAGTGATTTTGGAATGTCTTTGACATGTCCAAAATTTCTCTCCATTATTTGATGTGTTTAAAGGCATTGATTAGTAAATTTGGGATCAAGGAACATAGTTTGACCCTTAATTTCAAATTGCTCATATAATCATTCCGATGAGAATTAGGATATGATTTTTGGTGTGTTGTAATTGTGCTTGTCTAAGGAGTTTACAAGGCACCATC
>NW_021334200.1:0-1248 GCF_001605985.2 Dendrobium catenatum
CTTCACGCCAAAGTCACAAGCAGACGAGCCACTGCAGCCTCCGTCCAAGGCCCTTGATCACGTGAAGACACCTGCTCTGCCCGAACTACTCAGCTCGTCCACCACAGCCGACCTGCTCCTCTAAGTCCTGATTTTATTCCACACCAAGGCCTAACTCCTCCTCTCCGTTCTTCTGTAAGAAGAAGTCGAACGTGCCTTGCCCTATCAACCCGTCACCTCTCTAGCCTCTGCAGGAAGACCCAAAGCTGCAAGCCAAATGCCTAGAGAAGCTGCCCTATTTGTTTGCAAATAGAATCTGGAAGTCTTTGTTGAAACCAAACAGTCTCAACTAATTCGTTCCTCCACACATGAACATCCCGGCCCCCTCTCTATTGAATTCATCAAATATCTCTGTTCGATTTCTGCTGTAGCAGATCTCATATCCTCCATCTGCGCTCCTATAACAGCAAGGAGCTAATACGAGCTAACTGGTTCGGATGGTTCTTCAAGCATTAAAACCTCCCGTTAGCAGAGAAAGAAGGTTTTCATAGTTTTGGGATTAATACAGCATTTAGCGGCAAGTAGAGGCGGGACTCAGTTGGAGAGACCTGAATGCCTCAAGGTGAGAAGCTAATGGATGTGTTTTATGATGTATATTGTATTATCTCTGACCATGACAGAAAAGGTCATCTTTGATGGATCTTCAAGCAACATCTGTTCTAGAGATATTAGAATATGAAGTGATTTTATTGGACTGAATTGTAGATTGTGCATTACAACACTTGGAAAAGAGAGCATTAATCATAGTTTCTAAATATAGAGAAATTTGAAGTGGACCTATAGCCAGTGGTTTAGTCCAAAAGATTGCTCATCTAGTTGCTGAATATATGGGAGGTGAATTGATTATGCTGAGATATTGGATGAACTCAACTATCAGATTGGGGATTACTTGACGTTGTCATCCTCTAAAGAGTTATTCCTTGAAGAAATTATGTTTCTGTTACATCTACTACAAGTACTCCTTAAGAGCAGCCAAGAAGAAACTACATGCAGCCTTTTATATTTGGGGAAGTGCTCTTGAATGTGCTTTATGGTTTGAAACTTGATTGTTGATTGTAATATAGTTTTGGTTCCTGTAAATTATTCATGACTAGTATCACTGCAGATTATAGGTTATAAATATATGTAAAAAAAAAAAGAGAGAAAAGAAATACAAAAAAAAGGAGAGAAAAGAAGAAAAAAAAGAGAAAGCAAAAAAAAAAAAAAAAA
>NW_021334201.1:0-493 GCF_001605985.2 Dendrobium catenatum
GTTAGAGACCCTCACCTTCGCCAGAGGCCCTCATCTTCGCTAGAGGCCCTCACCTTCATCAGAGGCCCTCACCTTCGCTAGAGGCCTTTCGCGAGAGTCCCTCACCTTCGCTAGAGGCCTTTCGCGAGAGGCCCTCACCTTCGCTAGAGGCCCTCACCTTTGTTAGAGGCCCTCACCTTAGCTAGAGTCCCTCACCTTAGCTAGAGACCCTCACCTTCGCCAGAGGCCCTCATCTTCGCTAGAGGCCCTCACCTTCGCCAGAGACCTTTCGCGAGAGGCCCTCACCTTCGCTAGAGGCGCTCACCTTAGCTAGAGGCCCTCACCTTCGCTAGAGGCCCTCACCTTCGTCAGACCACCACTTGAGGCCATCACCTCCCCCGGACCACTACCTGACGTCGTTGCTCTGCGGGACCACCACTTGAGGCCTTCACCTCCCCCGGACCACTGTCTGACGTTGTTGCTCTGCCGGACCACCACTTCAGGCCATCACCTC
>NW_021334202.1:0-499 GCF_001605985.2 Dendrobium catenatum
TTCTATAAGGGTGTCAATTTCGGGTCACGGGTCGGGTTCGGGTCGAACCCGTAAGTGACCTGGCACTATTCGGTCAATCGAACCCGTTTTTACAAATGGGTCGATTTTCCGGACCCGAACTCGACCCGCTTCGGGTTCAGGTCAACCCGACCCGACCCGCAGACACAGCAACGCCAGACAGCGGGGCATCGAGGCAGGCAGGCCGATGCAGACGCGGACAGTGGTGGTAAGCTGCGGTCATTCGGGCAACTCGGTCATGCGATCAACGGGTCAATCTGGGTCATTTTCGATTTTTCGGGTTAACCCGAACCCGACCCGATTTTTTAAACAGGTCAAAAACTCTAACCCGAACCTGACCTGATTTGGGTTCGGGTTGACCTGAACCTGAAATTTCTGTGTTGGGTTCGAGTCGGCACCCCTGAATTATTGGTCTTTTTTCTTAGAACGTGGTTATCTATTTGTCTTGCTATTTTACTATTAAAGCATTTCTCTTGTTTAA
>NW_021334203.1:0-221 GCF_001605985.2 Dendrobium catenatum
TCTCTGCCTGTTGGAGCGTAAGTTACGACATTTAATCGGAAGTAACAGTGGGAGCTCGATCGCTGTGAAGGTAAATTTCTCCCTTTCACGCGCTCTTCTTCAACCAAATCCAGTGAACCCGCAGAACTATAGAGATAGGAAAGGGAGAGAGATTATATGATTTTGATTATAATTAATTGTAATTAATAAATTAATTATAATTATTATAACTAATTTTAATT
>NW_021334204.1:0-282 GCF_001605985.2 Dendrobium catenatum
CTCATCATCCGCTTTAAGTGCAAAATGGTGATATCTATAATTTTAAAAATCAAAATTTCATATTTCGAGCCCATGCTACTATTATATGTAAGATGCACGTATCTCTATGTATCGGATTGACGACTAGCCTTAATCGAAAGTTCTTTCTCGTGATCAGGAGGGGTAATTAACTATAGGAGCTTGCGCCTATATGAAACCAGAACTCATATCATAAAGTTCTCACAAAATGATGATGAAATCCCTGGGTAGTGTCTTATCTACAAACTCATATGCTTCCCAAAA
>NW_021334205.1:0-960 GCF_001605985.2 Dendrobium catenatum
CATTAATTAAATACTAAATTAAATAAAAAAAATTTACACATTATGTTTAACTCCTTTTAGAAGACAAAAATGTATTAGATTTATTTGTCTTTAATAAATTTAAATAAATACAAGTCATTAATTAAATACTAAATTAAAAAAAAAAAATTTACACATTATGTTTAACTCCTTTTAGAAGACAAAAATGTATTAGATTTATTAGTCTTTAATAAATTTAAATAAATACAAGACCTTTATGCTTTGTATTCAGCTCCTTCTGGAAAATACAAATGTCTTAGTTTTAAGGGTCTTTAAATAATTAATTAGGCTTTTTTTTTAGTTATGTTTACCTTCATTTCAAAATACACAAGTGTATTAGACTCTTAAGTCCTTTAATAAATAATTAACTCAATGTATTTAATAAATAATCAAACACTATTAATCTTGGTTTTTACTATATAACTCAGGCTTATGAGGCTATGAACTTTGCCCCAAGGAGATTGAAATAAATTTCACTGCACTAGTTTAACAAAGGCCCTAACTATTTAGCTTATATGATCACTAATAAATCATTATTAAAACACTTAAAAATTAGAGCTTTATTCCCATATGCTTGACTCCTTCTAAGAAGGCAAATGTGTATTGGATTGAAAGCTCTTAAGGACTAAAATACCTAATTAAAATACAAGGCTTCTATACAACCAATCATATCCTTTATAGGGGAATAATAGTACTACAATCATGGCCTTAGGACTGAACTTTTATTAGGTCTTCTGACCGAACATAGCTCTATGTTCGGTCATCACTGAGTTACTCGGTTTTTGCTCGGTATTGCTAGGTATTACTTGGAAATAACAAGAAATACCGCTCTGTGAAGACCAATACCGAGTAATACCAAAAAATACTGAGTTTTTCTAGAAAAAACTTGGTATTTTTTGGTATTACTCGGTATTGCTCGGTATTTTGTCTTCACATAATGAT
>NW_021334206.1:0-410 GCF_001605985.2 Dendrobium catenatum
CAAAATAATAATAGCTAATGTGAAGTTTCCTTTGTTTGTATTGATTATTAATATAAATAAAATTTTGATAAATATCTTTCTCATCCAAAACATTTTCCACGAAAAAGGGCGGCCCTCTCTAAAGATGCACGACGATCATCTCTATAATCAGCCAATCAAAAGTCATCCCTAATAATGAATCCTTTTTACGCTCAGATTCTTCTTCATCTCCTCTGCTTCCTCAGCTTATCGTTCAGCCATCTTCACCCGCTCGATCCTCTGAAGCCCTCCGAAATCTGCGCCATCCGCACCATAATCAAATCTTCCCTTCTCGGCAACTCGGATTCGCCCTTCGGCTTCCACTACGTCGGTCTCGATGAGCCCGACAAACTAACCGTTCTATCATGGCAGTCAGACCCCTCTTCCCATCC
>NW_021334207.1:0-991 GCF_001605985.2 Dendrobium catenatum
TGAAATTAAATCAATGTAGTAAAATCATATCGGAATGTACACATGTTATCCAATTATTCTATATTAAGTGCTCAGTATATCACATGCTTAATATCAATATAGTGAATCAGTAATATCAGTATCTATATCGGATTATCGGTAACATTAACAATATAGTAGCAGGAGCAGTAGAATAATGCAATAACAGTAAATTCATGCAGTAACAATAAATTCGTACAATATTAAGAACAATGCCTCAAAAATATGTATTTCAGTAGTCATATTAAATAAGTAAGAAGTTGTTACTATTACGATGTTTTTCAATATTGTATCAGTATTAGTAAACAGTTGGCTCAGTAAACAGAGTCGTCACTCTTTACCGTCAGCACAATAATCATCTCCTTATAACTCTCCATCAGTATCACGTGAATCAGTAGAGGATAACACAAAATCACAATATTTAAAGGAAAGCCCGTCGGCCCACCATCCTATACATGTCAATTAGTCTCCAACCAATAGATCAACCAGTCTTTACTTATCTTACATACATTATTATCATAATACTATAACAGTAATCTCATTCACATATCCACATTAATTTTCAATGCATTGCAGCAAATAATGCATAATTGAGCTTAATTAAGAAGATGCAAAAATGTCATAACGGTAGACAACAAAGAATCCTATTAGGAAAAAATGTATATTTTAAAAAATTACCAAAATATCATGAATGGTATAAAATGATGTTTTAAGATTTTTATTGTCCTACATTATTTTTATACGTCAAAATAAATTTCTTGGTAGACAAAAATCGCAGTATTTTCAAAATCATCCGGTGAAAAATCTCAACTAAATATTCAAAATGCTCATAATAATGATCTTTATAATATATAAAAAGTTACGTAGTGAAAGTTTTACTAATACAAATTATTCGCGTTTTTGGGTAACGAAAATATAAATTTGATCAGAAAAATACAAAAATCACAAAATCCTTGAAATAAAAAATATGGTA
>NW_021334208.1:0-290 GCF_001605985.2 Dendrobium catenatum
AAACTTCCCTAGTTTGAGCTTCGATCTCACCTGTTGATGTTTTCCGCCAACTTGCTTTTGCGAAAGTTCAAACAACAATTCAAATCTTTGATCGAACCAAGATTTGATCGCATCGATATTTTCCACCAACAAGCTTCCTCAAATCTTTGAACGACAAATTCAAAGCTTAGTTTAAAATAAAATATGAATGTATAGATAATATTATGTAATCATGCATGATATAATTAAATAATTTAATATATAATAAATTATTGAGAAATAAAATAAGATTTTTAGTACACATTAAAATG
>NW_021334209.1:0-391 GCF_001605985.2 Dendrobium catenatum
GCATTTAGATAACAGGCATTACAACAAACTTCTCCCTCTTTTGACAGCACAAAAAGGAGGAGCAACTAAAAGCAAAAAAAGAAAAGAAGAAAAACTATAATGCAAACACAGACAATCTAGTCAGACGGGTCCTGATCAGTTGGTGGTGGTGGTGGATTTGGCTGAAAATATTGAAATAGAGCATCGAAGCGGTGATCAATTGCAGTAAAACGCTCTCCAAATCATTGCATATCAGTCTCAGGTTGCTGATGTTGTTCTTGAATATGCATGTCGAGACGAGTCTGCAGCTGGTCGAAGCGGGTGACTAAATCATCATCAGGGTGTGCTGGTGCTGGTGTAGGTTCTCGGGGTGCAGCATGGCGTCGTGGTCGAGCTGGAGCTGCGGCTGGGG
>NW_021334210.1:0-672 GCF_001605985.2 Dendrobium catenatum
TCCTCATTTTTTTTTTCTCCTCTTACCTTTCTTCTACGCATCACGTTCCCTGTTTTTGTCTTTTCTTTTTCCTTTTACTCATTTACACCTGAAATAGCAAGTTAGTTAGTAGGGGGAATATATATGCCTCAAAGAGACGGAGCTAAGGATATGATATATGAAAATTGCCTTTCTATTACTGTTCTATCAATTTTCTGTGTTCTAAGTTCTCTTGCAGATTTCAGCTCTGGCGCCCAGCTATAGAAAGGTACATCACATGTTGAAGCCACATATCGAGCGGTTGCTCATAGAAGAAAGCCTGCAAGGAGCCAATTATTATCCCCTAATCTAGGTCGTGGAGCCGTGGAGGTGAGCAACTAAATAGGAAGAAGAAGTGGCCATCTCTAGCCTATCTAATTCTACTATCATGTAAATGTTTTGGTGTGAGTTCAATCACCACGATGAGATTTCTATTATAACTATAAATTTGAGAGTTTCAAAATTAGTTTAGTTCATTAAAGATGTATGCAATCATAGTAGAATGTGAAGTGGTGTCGGTGGATGCTCATTCCATTTAATTTAATGTAATTTTATTATTGTTTTCGTCTATATGGCGTCGGCATGCCTGTCACGTGAAAGCCATCAAATTTTCTTAAACAAATTAGAGAGAATATATATATATATATATATATA
>NW_021334211.1:0-229 GCF_001605985.2 Dendrobium catenatum
TCAGGTATATATATTTACTCAACATATATATATATATATTGGTGTTTCTCATCAATTAAAATGGAACTTACACATACTATGATTTCTGCAGCTCCGGAAATTTGGAAACAGATATTTTTCTGAAGAGACAGATGGATGCTAACGGTTGGGTTCCAATAACTTTAATTGCTTGGTTTAGGAGAGTGAGTATATTTATCTTAAACTTTATTATTTCATGCACTTTATCTCA
>NW_021334212.1:0-493 GCF_001605985.2 Dendrobium catenatum
TACATTAATAAAAATTGAAAAATCTAGACTCGATCCTACAAGGTTATCCTAATAATCAAAAGTTGTATATTCAATCCCAAGCAATTATAATATGAAAAATTAAAATGCATTTTTTTTAGCCACACTTGGCCATGCTCTTTTTATTTAAAGGGGGTCTTAAGCGCGGCAGGTACCTGTGCAAAGAGTATATAATTTTTTATTAATTGCCCCCTTTAATTTCAGCTCCTTGTATGAGCATGACCACCTGCATAAGATTGCACAAGTATAATTCGTCCCTAACCTTGGGGGTAAATCTATCGCACAATCAATCACAGAATGCAGGAAATAAGTAAATAAACACATCAATTCTATACTAGCAAGCAGCATGCAGTAAAAGCTCGAAAAGTACGGCACACAACTACAAAAAGTAAAACACCGGCCTATCCTAAAACTAGAGTCGGTGATCCTAACAAACCGTCTAAAGTGTGTGAGATAGGTCGTGTGATTTTGATGT
>NW_021334213.1:0-299 GCF_001605985.2 Dendrobium catenatum
AATACAATAAGAATATATGATCAATTTCAGATGTTGTCCCACACAAACTCAGCTCCAAGGTCGTGTACGATTCTTACTGCAGAATATGTAACAATAAGAATAATATTTTTTTGGCTAGATATTATTATGTAGGATTGTGCTCGTGATGAATATGTCATTTTGCAATATTTCATTTTATGTAATGACAATTTCTAATTATTATTGAACTTCTATTTTCTTTTATGAATGACAATTTCTATATATATAGTGTTATTGAACTTCTATTTTTTTTATTTATTAAAATTATTTATAACTATAAT
>NW_021334214.1:0-356 GCF_001605985.2 Dendrobium catenatum
GCATTCAAAGAATGCGCTTAATGAAACGGCGCATTCTTTGAATGCGCTGTTCAAAATAGCGCAATATATGGAATGCGCGGTACTTTGTGGCGCATTTCTCACAATTCAGCTGGCTGCGACCGGAATGCGCGGTACTCTATGGCATATTGCTCACAAAGCTCCACCCATCTTGCTGGCAGCGACCGGAAAACGAGGGGATTTTGTATTTTAGCGGGGGCAAGATCCGCTTAATCCGCGAAAGTAGTTGAGGATATGGTGAAATTGATGCCGGTCGCTGAATATGAGTGGTTGGGAGCGGATAATTGATGACGGGATTGGGTAAAGTTCCGGCTATAAAAGGGCAGGCTGCGTTCTCG
>NW_021334215.1:0-232 GCF_001605985.2 Dendrobium catenatum
GGGTTTGTATTTCATCTTTTCTTTTTGTCGTTGCTGTTCAGCTTCGTTGATTCACAGGAGGTGTACAGATTGCGCGCGTTGCTACTTCGGTTCCTTCGTGGCTGTTCGACTTCGCTCCTCCGGCTTCGTTGATTTGCAGGAGGTGTACAGATTGCGCGCGTTGCTACTTTAGTTCCTTTGTGGCTTTTCGACTTTGCTCCTTCGACGACTTTCCCTTCTTGTCGGATCGAAA
>NW_021334216.1:0-294 GCF_001605985.2 Dendrobium catenatum
ATAAATATTATTTCATCATAAAAAGCTTATTTAAAAAGTATATTTTAAAATGAATAGTATATATTGTAAACTTAAAAGTTAAGAAGAAAGACATGGGAGCTTTAGTTTTTTTAGTCTCGCATCACTTGGGAGAGTTTTTCTTGGTAAGGCTTTTACTTTATATTGACTTTTGAGCTTGGAAGAAGTAGTACATCATGTGAAAAGATGAATCTTTATGAAATGTTTGTTTGGAATTTTATAATTTAAAATTAAGCATTTCAAATATGAAATCAAATTACAAATATTTTTTAATAT
>NW_021334217.1:0-211 GCF_001605985.2 Dendrobium catenatum
GGTGAAGAATCTGAATTCAAGATTTTCAAAGTCAAGTGCTTGAAGGTGATCAAGTATTTTGAGATTTAAGGATTTAAAGGAAGGAAGCCATCTTACTCTTCTTCTCTTTTTTTTTGATGACGCAGTTTGCGTATCTTTTGACTTTTTTGTGCACTTCGTGCACTCCTTGATTTTTTGGCGCATTCACGCATCTTTTGATTTTTAGCGCATT
>NW_021334218.1:0-346 GCF_001605985.2 Dendrobium catenatum
TTTAGGAAAAAGAAAATCCGGAGCTACACACCTCGAGTGACACCTCCAATAGAACTCACAAAGAGATCTATAAACGCACTTCCTCAAGAACTCACAAAGAGATATTGGGAGTCCTCGGATCTCACAAAGAGATCATTTTCCTCTCATGAACTCACTAAGAGATCAAACAAGTAAAATAAACTTTCATTAACAATTCATGATCCCATTACACAAGAAATGGCCTCTATATATAGGCCTAAGAAACTAAAACAAGACACATATGCCCCTATGGCTTACGTGGGACGATGACAGCCGTCGATCTTCAGCTCCTCGGATAGGCATGGACGGTTGGATGCCACATCATTCT
>NW_021334219.1:0-214 GCF_001605985.2 Dendrobium catenatum
GATTTAAGTCAAATGTCAAGGAGTTGAAGTTTGATCTTTTTTTTTAAAATATGAGAAGATTTCTTGAACTCATTTTCTTAAGTTTTACTAATGTTAGTTCCCACGTCTTTCCCTTCAATATGATCTTGACAGTGAAATAAAATAAATTATTATGGTTTCTCTATATTACATAGTTACTATTCTCATTTCAATGTGATTAAGTGGCTTTGTATGA
>NW_021334220.1:0-200 GCF_001605985.2 Dendrobium catenatum
TTTCGGGTTGCTGGGTCAACCCAAACCCGACCCAATTTTTAAAACCGGTTTATTTGTTGAATCCGAACCCGACCCGTTTCGAATTCGGGTTGACCCTAACCCGGATTTTTCCGGATCAGGTTCGGGTCGTGTCAAAAATTGACACCCCTAAATAAAATATAGAGATTCTCCTATATATTCTTCCCCTCGCTCATTCTCGT
>NW_021334221.1:0-210 GCF_001605985.2 Dendrobium catenatum
ATCTAAACATTTTATCAAACTGAAAGGAAGGCAAACCACCGGCTACACCGCCGGTAACACCGGCGGTCTATAAACCGCCGGTAATAGGCATTTTTCCTGTAGTGCATCTTCTCAGTTTATTTTACATAATATCCTAATCAAATTTTGCATTGTATTCATATTTAGTGAAATTAGTTGTTATGATTTCATCAAATTTGTTCTTAAAAATCC
>NW_021334222.1:0-279 GCF_001605985.2 Dendrobium catenatum
ATACATTTACAATACCTGACTATTATGGAGGATTTAGCAGTATTCAGTACGTACTCTCTTGGAGGAGCAGTTTTAGCCCATTTGTATAGAGAGTTGGGAGAAGCAACACGGCCTAGTAGAGCCAACATAGCGGGATGCATCCATTTGTTACAAATCTGGGCTTGGGAGCATCTGCATGTAGGACGACCACTGCTTCGTGTTCCCTTTCCAGTGGAACTTGATGGACTAAGTGTTGGGTTCAGGTATGAGAAAATTTTAATTAATAAATTTTATTAATAC
>NW_021334223.1:0-235 GCF_001605985.2 Dendrobium catenatum
ATCACTACTGTCTAACTCTCAATGCTCACTTATCAACACTCATCTGTCGTCGTTCAATAATTGTCACCTCATTATCATTCAATATTGTAGTTTAACCATTAACACCCTACCAGCTAGCACTTGACTAACATCATCCAACTGCCACCATCCATTATTCCTCCATTAAGCTCTATCATAATTATAAGTAACCAAATTTGAGTTAAAGTGTGGTATGAAGTTTGATTAATTATTAATA
>NW_021334224.1:0-214 GCF_001605985.2 Dendrobium catenatum
CCCCGCCACGCCTGCCTTTGGCGGGGTTTGAACCCCCACCCCCTTTGGCTCTCATGCTGCCCGCCAGATAATTAAGCTACCTCTGCAAAATAGTATAAAGTGATGACTTGTTTTTTATTTATATTATAAAAGATATAATATGTTATTTAAAATAAATAATATATTTTAAGATCAAAATAATTAATATATTTAATATACTTTATTTAAAACATAT
>NW_021334225.1:0-295 GCF_001605985.2 Dendrobium catenatum
CCATAAAGATAACAATTTTCTCCCTTTCACGTGCTTCTTTAGCTAAATCTTGTGGCTGGTTGGAGATATTTATTTTATTCTAGTTCAAATATAAGCAAAATAGGGTTTATGAGGGTGAAGTTATCAAAATAGCATTCTTATTTTAATAAAATTATAATTTGAGGGTGGACAATTTTCATCCCTTATCATATTGTAGACCCACGCCTTTGCACCCCTCTCAAAACTCACCTGCTAAAAGCTTCGGATGTCATTCACATATAAATTTAGATCTAACAACCAAATTAAGTGCATGTAA
>NW_021334226.1:0-260 GCF_001605985.2 Dendrobium catenatum
AAAGCAACATTAAAATATATTAATTTAATCAGCATAAGAAGAAAATATTTTTAGTTTCATAATATTGCACCAATGTGGTTGGTAATTATAGTAGCTATAGCTTAAGGCTGGCAGCAATTCAAATCTCCTTAGGCTTTCCTCATGCAAAGTGGCTTACCTAACCATTTGTGGGCTCCCTTCACTTCTAAAGCGATTCTTAAAGCGATTCTTGTACATGAATATATGTGGGACAACGTGTAGCAAACTTTAAGGAGTATTAT
>NW_021334227.1:0-251 GCF_001605985.2 Dendrobium catenatum
AGGATGTAAGACCTTTCCGAGGTTGTATGTCGGAGCTTATGCTCGACGACGTTAACCTATATGGAAGAGGTCGAGAGAATCCAACAAGGATGTAGGACCTATCCGAGGTTGTATGTCAGAGCCTTTGCTCAATGACGTTAACCTGTGTGGAAGAGATCAAATCGGATCCCCCTGGGATCAATTTTGCTTTGATTGGGAGGGGGCGAATGCCGCGTGTATCCCGAATCAAAGATAATGAAGCGTCTATCTTT
>NW_021334228.1:0-253 GCF_001605985.2 Dendrobium catenatum
GTTTAAACATAAAGCTAACAAATGAATATCTCATTTAGACTTGGGATCTAAATCCTAGTCTACCTCATCCTTTCATTTAACCTCAATTAAGTGAATGGAGAAATTCATTTGAGCACCAAAAGTTCAAATGATCTCTTTCAATCTTGCAACATCTAGGTTGCATTACCTCTCTCTCACATTTTACAATCCAAATTGTAGGAGACCTGCTTATTCTTCCAAGACTCCAAGCTAGAAGAATGCATACCTCCCTTTG
>NW_021334229.1:0-257 GCF_001605985.2 Dendrobium catenatum
ACAAAGCATCATCCCCAATGTACGTTCGCACATGTGATTTCTCCACAAAATCATCCATCCTTGCTTGACGTTGTCAGTCAACTTTTTTAATTTAAAATATTTTAAAATAACCAGTATTAAATTATTTGAAAATTTTGATTTTAAATCTCCTCATCTAAAAAATTTATCAAAATAAAATTGACTGTACATAAAACATAGAAAAAATATTTATAAAACAAATAAAATATATAATATAATAATTATATATTTTTTTAATT
>NW_021334230.1:0-283 GCF_001605985.2 Dendrobium catenatum
GCCGTCCATTAAATTAGGCAAAAAATTGAATTTGAAGGTTGTATAATCGTACTGTACGATTATAATCGTACAGTACGATGTTTCAAATATTGCCTAAGTTAATCCTGAGATTATTCAATCAAAACGGCTGAAATTTGTTATTTGGATCGTACTGGATGAACTGTATCGTACTGTATGAACTAGATCGTACAGCACATCGTACAGTACTAACAGGTCAATTTCTGCACATCGTATTGGACGATCTTTCGATCGTACAGTACGATATTTGACGGCTGAATTGAGT
>NW_021334231.1:0-221 GCF_001605985.2 Dendrobium catenatum
AAATTGATATCAGAGCGTTGTCTTGGGACCATCGGCGGCTGAAATTCAGAAATTTCAGCAAGAAATTTTCATCCGCAATAAATGATGAGGACATCGGAGATCAACGGCTACGATTTTTTTTAGTTATTTATTTATATGTTTTTGTACTAGTTTATTTTATGTTGTTGTTTTTCCCTTTTTACCTTTATGGGTGGTCATGTAGTGTTGTAGCCCGAAGGGCA
>NW_021334232.1:0-296 GCF_001605985.2 Dendrobium catenatum
GTCATCCTGTGACGTGGATAAGTAGGATTTAGGGTCTCTGGAAAGAAGAGGCCTACCTACTATTTAAGGCATACTACGAGACCGAATGTAGTATCCTCGACTCCTAAATCTAGGTTGGGATTAGTGCTCTACGAAACACTAATACCCGTGTCCTAGCTAATGCAGTGCAAAACCTGGCCTTATCCCGGCCTGGATTGGGGGAGCCAGCTAACCACCTAATCTCTTTAAAACCATGCTGCCAAGTCATTTATGATAGATAGGTGGGTGGTACAGTTCTTTGGAAATAGGACCGACAT
>NW_021334233.1:0-288 GCF_001605985.2 Dendrobium catenatum
ATTCTTCTGGTAAGTTTATTTTAATTGTAGAAAATGTAATAGAAAATGATCTGGAGTTCGAGCATACACAATTAAGAGTAGAAGATAAACTGATTATATGACTAGATAAAATTAATATCAAAGGCCCAGGATAAAATAGGATAGACTAAGGTGATTTAGCACAATTCAATGATTTTGATTTAAGCAGATTAAAAAAATAATTGATATTTTTATTAAGAATATTTTATATCATTCATCTTTTTATATTGCTTGATGTGCATGAGGATGCTAATGTTATGTGGGAAAAAG
>NW_021334234.1:0-2434 GCF_001605985.2 Dendrobium catenatum
GTAGACTCGCCGAAACTTCCTGTCGATGACCTCATCATTCTTCCCCGGTGGGAGAGAACTCGACCCTGTCGAGTGCGGGCTATGGAAGCTCTCATATAACTCTAGAAGATATGGGTCCAATCTCTGTAGCTCCTCTCGATCAATCCACGTGTCCTCTGTCCCCGGCGTCCCTTCCCAATGGACTAAGTATCGTTGGCGACCTCCATCCTTTGTGGAAATAATCTCATCATCCAGAATGGTTTCGATCTTTTCCGCTCTAGGTAAATGGGGTAAATTGGAGAGTGGAGGAAGGCTAGGGATCTCACCAGGTGGGGTCACACAAGGCTCATTATAGAGTGGATTGTTGGGGTTAAAATCAGGGCCTTCAAAGGCTACTATATCCTCGATATTAAAAGTAGGATTCATATTAAACCCTTTCGGGAGTTCTAGCGCATAAGCATTACTATTAACCGTTGCAATTATTTTAAATGGTCCGGCGCTTCTCGCATGTAACTTCTTTACGGACCCAGGAGGAAAATGCTCCGGGCGGATCCGTACCATCACAAAGTCTCCCACTTTGAATTCTTTAAACCTCCTTTTCTTATCAGCATGAATTTTATAATTAGCATTGCTTTGTTCAATTTTCTTTTTTTATTTCATTATGTAACTCATGCATATGAGATGCGAATGCAAATGCAGACTCAGATGTTCTATTCTTAGGACTCATGGGGACTTGGTCAATGGGCTGTGTAGGCTGATACCCGTACACAATTTCAGCAGGACTAAGGCCAGTGGTTCGGTTGATAGAGTTGTTGTAAGCAAATTCTGCCACAGGAAGTTTTGAGTCCCAATCCCTGATGTTCTCCCCCACCAAAGTCCTTAAAAGATTTCTTAAACTCCTATTGACGACCTCAGTTTGGCCATCGGTTTGGGGGTGAAATGTTGTAGAAAACTGGAGCTTTGTCCCCATTTTATGCCAAAGGGTCTTCCAAAAGTAGCTAGTGAACTTAACATCCCAGACACGATGGTCTTAGGTAGGCCGTGGAGTCTAACTACCTCGTCAAAGTAAATCTTAGCGATTTTGGAAGCATCGAAGGTTTTGGAGCAAGGTAGGAAGTGAGCCATTTTAGAAAATCGATCAACGACCACAAAGATAGAATCATGTTTCCTAGCAGTTTTGGGTAGCCCAAGGATAAAGTCCATACTCACATCTTGCCACGGGTGACTAGGTACGGGGAGCGGAGAATAGAGTCCCGTATTCTGTTTTCGCTGTTTGGCAAGTTGACAAATGATACATCGCCTTAAGAGCCTACCGACATCGCACTTGAGATTGGGCCAGTAGAAACGGTTCTCTAGAGCAGCAATAGTTTTTGCCTGCCCGAAGTGGCCAGCCAAACCTCCTGCATGTAATTCCCATACAAGATATTCACGAATGGAGGTTTGGGGAATGCAGAGTTTTTGAGCTTTGAATAGGTACCCATTCTCTACTACGAAATCATCCATCGTACGTTCACATCCAGAGGTCAAAAGGGAATAGGTATCGTTAAAGTCTGGGCAGTCCTTATAGTCTTCCTTAAGGCATTCAAATCCGATAACTTCAGTTTTCATTTCTTGCATGATCATCAGTCTTTTGCTAAGAGCATCGGCAGCTTTATTCTCAGTCCCCGCCTTATGTCGGATTGTGTAGGTGTATTCTTGCAAAAATTCAACCCAACGACCATGGCGGGCATTGAGTTTCTTCTACGAGTTAATGTACCTCAAGGCTTCATGATCAGAGAATATCACAAATTCTTGTGGCAGCAAGTAATGTCTCCAGTATCTGAGGGATTGGATGACCGCGTAGAATTCCTTGTCATAGGTAGAATACCTCTGGCGGATGTCGTTTAACTTCTCGCTAAAATATGCCACAGGGTGTCCTTCTTGAGATAAAACTCCACCAATACCGATTCCTGATGCGTCACAAGTCACTTCAAAAACTTTGGAAAAATCAGGGAGACGCATAACAGGTGCTTCAACCATTTTCTTCTTAATGTCCTCGAAAGCCTTAGTGGCAGCTAACGTCCAGTGAAATTCGCCTTTCTCTAGGCAGTCAGTTATGGGTGCCACTATAGTACTAAAATTCCTAATAAACCTCCGATAGAATGTGGCCAATCCGTGAAAACTCCGAACATCTCTTATAGTTTTAGGCTCAGGCCACTCGTTGATCGCTCTAAACTTCTCGGGGTCGGCTGAGATTCCTCGAGATGAGATTATAAATCCAAGAAAGGTCACACTATCAGTAAGAAACACACTTTTGAGGGTTCGCATATAATTGTTCTTTCATTAAAATCTCACATACTTGTTTCAAGTGTCCCAAATGTTGGTCTACAGATTTACTATAGATTAAGATATCATCAAAGTAGAGGACCACGAATTTTTCGAGGAAGGGTCGTAGGACTTGGGTCATAATCCGCAT
>NW_021334235.1:0-9120 GCF_001605985.2 Dendrobium catenatum
GCTTCTGCAAATACTATTTCGGTTAAATTTTCTCGACCATTTGAGGGGGGGGGGGGGGGGGGGGGGGGGGGGGGGGGGGGTATTTGAAAAAATGCGTCTTCTATGCAATGTAAATTTTTATATCAGGTGTTGTACACATATAATAAATTTTACTGTGTAGCGAAGGTTTGAACAGAATTGATCATCTGTAATGAAGGTGCGTGAGAGCATTAAATATTGTGAAGGGTTCTCAATTAAGAAAAACAGAAGTTTTTGAACATGTGTTGAGGCAAATTTCTGAAGAAACAAAGGCCTTGAGCAGACATACCAACTAGATGGAGTTCAAAACTTTTGTTATTGTTGAGACAATACAATTTACTTAGTTTGCTTTTATCCAATTTTAGAGTTGGGTGACTCCCAACATACAAATGCTTCCTTCAATTCTTGAGTGGAAAAAAAATGGTGAACATTTGCAAGTTTTTGGCACCCTTTATATGAAAATCACTAATCTCTATTTCTGGATCCAAAGACCCTACTACAAAATAGTCTATTTTCCAGTATGTCTACTGTGTATTGCCATGTTGAAGTATGAAATATCTGTGGGCCAGGAGTACTAAAGAAGAATGACTTTTGGCATGTACCAAATTAGAATACTGGTCAAACTCAGATTATTTTACAATAGCTGATAATTCTGACCAATATATAATTAACTTTGTTGAGTTGGTGTTTAAAAGAAAAATATGAGGGATTATATAGTCTTGACAAAGTTAAGATAAGTTGGAGATTTGCGTTTTCTTAACTACGCAGCAACAAATGAGGGAGTCTCAACCCCTGAATTCTCAAAATCCCAATCTTTACCACAAGGAGTTTTCAACTACTAATTCTACAACAATTATTAAATCACAATTCCTTAGGTTCTAGTGTTCTTACTTTCACCATAACATTCTCGTTTACTAACATCAACAAATTAACATTAAAACCTTAAGATATTTTGATTATTTGCGACAATATTTATGATTTACTTTTCAAGTAGAAGAACAATTGCCCCCATGGGAAGTCAAGCTGAAAAGTTACTTGATGATCCCAAGTTGCATAGGAATGTGACGTGATTATATTTTGAGATGGAAAGTTATCAGGTTCATATTTCATTCTGTCTCAGAATGGCTTGTTGAATGTTTTGTGCAATCCATTTCCACTTTGGCCATCTTGAAATGTGCTTTTAGCAATACGATCGAGGTCTCGACCAATATCGAAAGTGCATTGAAACATGTATACTTGTGGAAGCAGTGTATTCACAAAGATTGGTTGTATAGTGAGCAAGGTAATAAATATCAACTTTTAAATATATTTTTTGAATTTTAGTATATAACTAGAGTGTAGAATGATAACAAAGTTAATATTATTGCTTTTGTAATAGATACAAAAGAACCCAGAGCTTGGATGCGGGTACAGATGATATAATGGTTTGGATTCTCGACCGTTCTGGAAACCAAAATGTGGAGTTATGAATGACTCAGTGAACTTACGCACTCTTTAACCTTTTTAAGACATTTGTTCTAGTGTTCTCAATGTTATTCATTGTATGACTTAGTCTTTACTATCTTCATTTTGTAAAACAGCTAATTAGCGCTTTACATATTTTGATATACAAAATAACTGATCAAATAAATACATCAGTGATTAAAATTCAAGTTTATGTAATTGAGACTTAGAGAGAAATACATATTATTATTCACAACTACATTATTATGTAACACAAATAAACTGTGCGTCTGGCCTCATCCGTTCTTGTCTCTCCTCTTCTCTCTCATGTTTCACTGTTTATATTAGTAATATCTTCTATTCTCTCTCTTTCTCTCACAGCATCAGAAAAGATTTATATTGTTATAATTTTATAAATTAATAAGTATACAGATATTAATGAAATAATAATGCTGAATATATCTCAAGTATCCTGTGAGAATCATTTTGACTATTTCCTTGTTTTTTATTTTTATTTATAAATTAACTAATACTTTTTTTAACATAATCTAAATTTTTGTCAAGGTGAATTATAGTATATAACCTCAACTTTTGTTTTTAACATCAGTCATTTTATAACTAATTTTGATCTGTAACTGTATGGAAATTATGTCCCAATTGTGTGTTTATTTGCAGTGAGTTTATAATATAGGTGTATTACCCTCGTGGTTGTGAGTGAGCTGCGAAATGTATGGCATAATTGTGATCAAGTATTCAATTTGTTTTAGTTGGTGTGACTAATTTATTGGAAAGCATACCTTGTTTTCTTAATCTCTCTGAGAGTTAGATGTATCTTTACTATATTATAGTTTTTTAACTTATTACATTTAGTTTTCATGAGTCTTACATATTAGATATATGTATGTGCAATTATAATTATTTTGGTTCCCATATTTATATGTAGAGCAATACTAATATATATGAAAAGATGGCCTCATGACAGGTGTGTGGTATATTTTATTAATTTCATTAAGTTACTAGTCTTTATTTGAACAATTAGTGCGTCCGCAACACCAACGATAAAGTATGATATGTTAGTTCCCTAAGCTAGGTCTCATCAGTCAAATAAATTATTATGTATATATGATATAGTTAATCCAAGAGCCTACTCGAGTAAGAAAAATTAGATTATACTCTGGTATTTAGTGTATTTACTCCAGTAATCTGCTTCAGAGAGGATTGTATCCGCTATGGTAAATATTGGAGTCAGACTAAATTCGGGTGAATTAGACAATTAGTGACTATGTATGAGAAAATTATGGGGCTAATATCATGATCCACTTTGATATTTATTAGTTTATATTTCCTTATTGGTATTGAGCAGTCTCTTCTTTGTTTGGCTATCATTCTTAGCTTTAGTGACTAAAGTAGCTGATTGTAAGAAGGAGTTTCTAACAATCACCAAATACTTTGTACTCTTTGAATGAGAGTTAGTTTTTGTAGAAATATTAGTCAAAACGTATAAGATATACATTGAACACTGAAATGTTTCCGCGAACAAATAGAGCATTGGATGAAGAGAAATAACCTATAAATAGTTTCTATCTCTAAGAATGGAGATTATGATAGTGAGTCTCAACTGCACTAGAGAGATATATAATTAGTCAGATATGTGAGCAATCAGTGTATTTGCTATTGATTGCAACATATCATATTTATCTATAAAATGCCTCTATGAAAACAAAGTTTATTAATAAAGACAAAAATACTTTTAGTATCAAAAAAATTATTGTACAGATTATTATTTAGAATGTACTAAAAGAATAGATAATACTTTAAAGATACCAGCAATACTATTAGTGAAAAAGCTGCCCTAGAGATGGTAAGTCTAAATGTTCACCATTTTCCTTTATTTGTGCCCGTATGGATGCTCTCACATTGCGCGAGTTAGCCCTATCGCCATCCCCTTGATTGCTCACATGCACTCTCTTGACTGCCTGTGATACTCATAGGTCTAGGTCTGAATTTCGCTGATAGTATTAATGTATGATATTCAATAATTATTACGAGTCTGCAAGAAACGTAATAAATTGCAATATTATATGTAAAAAGATAAGAGTACGAGCATATCAAAAAGCAGCCTCTATATCCTCTAGACATATGAATGCAACGCTGTGCTTTAGGATTAAATAATATGTGTCTTGAACATCTAATAACACTTCCATATAGTTATCCTAATATAACTACAGTCGGTCCAACGCTCTACTTATTGGGATGTGTCTCGTAAGTTGTTAAAGGTTACCGTGCCGGTTATAATGCTCGGTACAACACTCCCGGTATCCTCGCCTGGTATCATCCAATTTTTTATGTTATATGAATGGACGATAATAAACTTGTCGCTGGTTGGACCCATGATCAATGTTGTCTGTTCAATTCAGTAATAATGTGCTTTTTTTACAACATTATTTATAAAGAAATATTAGACAAAATATAACTATTTTATTGTATAATTGATAATACTATATATAAACATAATCAACTAACCTATAATGAGTGAAAAAAGAATTGAAACTTAATTGTATATATTATAAAAGTATTATAACTCAAATGTAAACATATGCATTTGAATATAAGTTTAAATACAAAATTAATGAAAATTATATTACAATATAAAAAGTTATGAAAGACTATAAAGTTTGCAGATAACCCATTTATCAATTTTTTCTTGTCAGTATTGTGTTAATGAGTCGAGAGTAGATCTACCTGTTACTTTAACAGCACCAACAAAACAAAAACATACATTCAATCAACAAATAAAAAAAACAATAAATACTCAAGGCTCTTAATCCAAGGCCTACTATGTGGAGGGATCTGTCTTATAATCAATCACGTTTTTTCACAGTGTTTGTCAACTAGTAACTCGAAACCTCTATAATCTCATTAATACAACTGTGGAAGATGGATAAGTAAGTAAAGCAGAACATATTCTATGATTCATCTGTCTATAAATCGAGAGATGCTTTGTGTTACAGAGGGTCTCCAACCCCTAACACTTTCTTAACCTGACAGCTGCATAATCGTAGTATGCAACTCGTCTACTTTCTGTTATTGGGTCATAGTACGCGCTAGAAACTAGACTATTTCGTATCTATTATGAACACGACAGACTATTCGAGGTGCGTATAGTACCATACTCCCGTTCTTAATCTACTCTTTTCCTCGAGCGTGAGTCTACTTCCGAGATCTCAGTTCACTCCAATTTAGCACTGATTCACTGTTGAACGCTCATTCGTCCGAAATCTATTGATCAGCGTCATCTAAGAGAGCGACTCACCATTTCTTACCCTTAAATGAGTGGGGGGGGAGTCAGTGTGAACTGAAACTGTATTCTTTAGTTATGATTCAGCTGTTTAACTCTGAAGCATTAATACATGCAGTTAAAACATATAGCACACCTTTAAAACCAGTTCACTCCCATATAATAATTCGCCTTTCAAGTTTGGAGCAGAGTTTCTAATTACAATCATAAATGTGCGGGACATTGACAACTCCTCTCTGTCTAAATACCTCTATCTCGAAGTTGCCTGATATGTGCATACGACCATTACATAAGTCACTCCTTTATTTTTGTCCCTAAAAATCAACAATCACTCTTGAGTATTCATATAATAGCAGCCAAGTATATCATAAATAAAGTTTTTTATATCTGCAATAATCTATCACTGATCATAACCGTCACGAATCAACCCTTTAGTAATAATTAGTGCTTACTGACCAATATGTACATATTACAACTCTAAGCTATTTTATATTTATTAGATCATACATCAAACCCAATCATCTCATTATACATTTTAAAGGTGATTATAAGCATCCACACAATATTAAGTATTTTACGAGTCAATCCCTCTCTAAAGTTACTTTATTCATACAATGTCCGTAACACATTTAATATATGTAGATATCAGAGTGTCTATAAAACATACATTAAGGATAGATCATAACCTTTCTTAGCATTTGACCTAGAGTCTAATATATTGATGTAACTACCTCATGACATAAAGCACATAGATAACAAGTTCATTAATAGAGAAAACTAACATTTTAAAAAAAATGACTATATTTTTATTTTCAATATTAGTTGCAGGGACACATCGGATCACAACATACAATGAAACTATAATAATTCATTCAATAACATAAAATTTTATTCAATTATTAATTATATCCATACTCATTTAATATTTGCAAAAATATTTCACTAAGAGAATATATAATTATATAACCAATTTAAATACAAAATTTTTTATCTATCCATCATTCATAATAGTTTATATCATTATATGTGCGTTATGAGATTTTTCGATTACAATAAATAGACTATCTTATCCATTATTAAATAAATAAATAATTTATTGATTCTATTTAACGCTATAAAAGATACTACTATATTACTTTGCACTATTCACTTGAATAAATGTGTAGTATTGCGTATCACATCTTAGTTTCCTTACAGGTGACTTGCAAAAACTTTTCATAGAGCAAAATTTTTTAGTGTATAATTATTACTATCATCATCTTTAGTTGTTGTTAGATGAATTTATTAGCTTTTAGAAAAAACTAAATTTTAACAAAGACAGTTGGGATTAAAATTATAATTATTTCTTTATTATTCATTAAAACTAATCCAGTGATGTCAGACTATAAATTTCATAATTTATAGCCTTGTTAATACTATAACGGAATCATTAAATTTTACTAATAGATTAATAGTCCTTTCACTAAAATTAGATAATGTATCAACTAGAAATATTTAAAATACAAAATAATGTTTAGTATGTATAACATATCATCATTATGAGAGCTTAGTAGCATGACTCTATGGTAGTACTAATCCTAGAATATAAAAAAGATTCATAGACTGGTTAGCCCAGTGTGCTCATATCATACATATTTTACAAGCAAGATGCATGTATACAATTCTACATCTATGAACGATATAGATCACGCACTCTACTCTATAAAGCATCTAAGTTATGTTTTTCAAATCGTACACCTTAAAAGATCTTGCACAAATTTCAATATATCGAAATAAATAAAATACAAAGTTCATATTGTATTCCATAAGGCAGATAAAACTCAAACAACACAGTTCTTTTTCACCGATTATAGACGATCAAATTAATGAACAAGACAAATAAAGGAAGACTGCTAATTTTATGCCAGGTAAAGAATAAAAAAATGCCCACTACTTATAGTCGTTCTAGCGTAATCAGCCAATTTTGAGATGAGAGACTGAAAAATCTCTACTAATTTCTCTCAAAAAAAAGATCCCTGCATATGTGTGCTTTCTCGCCTAATTTCGTACCACGATGATCCTACCCCATGATGACCTATTTATAGTGATAACTGATTCGATAACACACTAGCGCGCTCTAATTCACCCATTGTTCATGAGTCTTTCTTCTCTTGACTACTAACTACTTTTTCATCATATGTATCGGTTATACATTGCGAAGTCTCTTAGTTACCCATATTTATTCTCAGATTGTCAGACTTTTATCTAGAGAGCATCGCATATTGCATTTACACGGTACGCATAAGAGAACTACATACGAGGGTGTGGATTTGTGAGTGTGCATCTAGCGTAGCTGAGGAAGTTGAGAATAAAATTCGAGAAATACATATTTGATTAGCCAAAATGTTATAATTATTATTTATATACACTTCCTCGATGTTAACTAATCCATCCAAATGCCACACCCATGTATGCCATTGCGGAATCTGTCCTAAAATTGTCATTAGCCCATAGTTACACTCATACCCAGTTTGGTATGCAGTTGAGCATTAATACGTGGTGAGTTAGGTGTCTGCCTCATAATGGTTCAAGTAAACTCAATGCAGGAGGTACTTAGTGCTGAGCACTATTGTACATATTAACAAACTTTACTATAGTTGCTGAATAATTATTGAGATGATGAATTTACGTGAGACTTAAAAATGTAGCCTTTTAATAAGGAAGTAAACTTTGAGTGTAATGTAAATACCTAATTGTGAAGAAGACTAAATTGAAGTTATTGTAGATGGTTGTTTAGCATTAACAATCTTCTTTGATGTCGTCTTAGTTAGAGTTATATAAATATTTATCACTAAATAAATATTCACATCGATGTTCTATGAAACGAAAAATTAATTTTTAATGCAACATTACTAAGCTAAAGTGTGTAGACGGTTTGGCGATTTACCCTGGCCCTCGCAACACAGTTCATTTGTTTTTTTAGCAGATTATACTATACAATTTGCGATTTTACGTACAGTGTCTACGAGAAGCCCCTCTTAAAAAGATTAGGTTGTCTATCCTGTTTACATTGCTAAATAAGAAGTAGAATAAGTTTAAAAAAATAGAAATCAATATAAATATCATGGAATCATAATATCTCAAAATGATAATTCTCACATATAAAAACTCATAATCATACAATATAATAAATGCCAATATCGCATAGTCTCGTCCATTAATAAGTATTTTTAATTCAGATTTATATGAAGAGCTCTAAGTGATTAAATTTTGAAGTCGACTAATGAAGTTATTGAAATTTTACAAAATAGAAAGCCTTGAGGAGCTGAGGCAGGTCTTCACACAACTTTGTCACAATTTGCTTTTAACTGACACTTAGCCAAGCCTCAGCCAGTCGAGAGATACGCTAGACCACTATGTAGTATGTATTCGCCGGGTTTAGTGAGTCTTAAAAGTTTCAGAATGAAGCTGCCTTGTAAGTGATGTGACAGCTCGTAGTTTTGGAGTAGGATTACAAAGATATAGTATAAATATGTGACACGCCATATCCATTTTGCGTATGAAGTACAACTCTGTTAAACTGACTACTGGTAGAAGAGTGGCTTATAGAGCATGTCCTGTAATAATTTAATTTTTTATGAATGCTAAGAAAAATATAAATGGGTGAGCATAATCGGTTTGGTTACCATTAATGTTTGATCGTGCCATTTTATTTATGTTCATTTAGACACATATATGGAGCTGAGAGAAAATAGGAGTATTATATCACTAGCTATTTTATTAATTGCTTCATTGTGACATAGTTGTAAAAAAACTCCAGATGTTTTATATAAAGCAACATTTAGTACAAAAATTAAAAATTTTGATATAATAAAAGATTTTGAAAAGCCTTAAATTTCAAAAGAGCTAAATGGTAGATGTACTGGGCATAATTATTTGTTCCATAAACGTTAAACCTCTTTTATTACACCTTAATCCTAATTGCCTAATTACAAATTTGGGCCTACCGTAAAAAAAATTAAATGAGATAGCATTGGCCATAAATTGCGGGAAAACCTATGCTAGCTAAGAAAGAAACATTTATCAACCTCACTCTCTATTGCTTTTGAAGCTAATAAAAAAATAATAGAATCCTTGCCAATTAAAAGTTATTCTTGTGGATTGAAATGAAAAGCCTGGGAACAAATTGTGGAGAAATTTAAGAAATCTTTGTATCTTATTAGAAGAAAAAACACTAGCAATAGCAGAGTAAAATCCCACTTTATTTAAGAAGCTATCGCCAACATCAAATCCAAAATTTACGATATTGTTCTCATCAGAATTGTACGGCGGGAATTTGTTCAATGGTTTCTTTTCTGATGCAGCAAGTGCAACCTGCTCTA
>NW_021334236.1:0-337 GCF_001605985.2 Dendrobium catenatum
TTGGGCCGATTGACCCTCCCTCTGCGAGAGGTCATCGCTTCATATTAGCAGTGACTGACTACTTTTCAAAGTGGGTGGAAGCAATTCCCCTACACAACGTGACATCACACCATGTTTTAAAATTCTTTTGTGACCATATCGTATATCGATTCGGCGTACCCCGCAGAATCATATCCGATAATGGGTCCGCATTCAAGTCTACAAAGATCAACAATTTTGTAAGACGCCATAATACTGATTGGAGATACTCGACGATCTATTACCCTCGGGCAAATGTATTGGCTGAGGCCTTCACCAAAACCTTGGTGCAAATTGTCAAAAAGACCCTTGATGATAA
>NW_021334237.1:0-1623 GCF_001605985.2 Dendrobium catenatum
AGGATGGTGGGCCGACGGGCTTTCCTTTAAATAAAGGATTTGGTGTTATCCTCTACTGATCACGTGATTACTGAAGGGAGTCATAAGGAGATGAATACTCTGCCGACGGGCAAAGAGTGATGACTCTTTTTTACTGAACCAACGGATACAAGATACAAAATACAAGATATAAGACTGAAAAATGCCTTAATATAGCTAGTGATTGTACTTGTTCAGTAAGACTATTGTATTGAATTGTATGTGTACAATACTGTTCTTATGATCTCATTATGATTTATTGACTACTGTACGGATTTATTGTTAATGTATGATTTCACTGTTATAGCATTACTGTTCATGTCACTACTGAAACTGATACTATTGATTCACTGTACATAATTACAAATGTATATTTTGATACGATTTTAACGCATTGATTAATTCTAACTGTTTTAAATGTTATTATGATTTATTGCCTGATTCGACTGATTTCTATAGAGATTGACGTACGCACTGATTTATTGAGGTTTACGGACCTTTGAACTGTTTATTGATTCTTCTACTGTGGATTTAGGAGTTTACTATTTCTTATTGTTACTATATTGATTACTGTTCATGCATTGATTTTCGTTATCTGCATTGATACTATTTCTGTACTGATTTTCGCATCTGCATTGAATCAATGATCATGTAGAACTGACTGCTATGATTTGACTGATTGACATGCATATTGCTGTCGTACTGTGCTTTGATTTCAGTTATAGGTATTAGGTGACCTGCTAGGCTTTTTGAAGCTCATTATATGTGGTTAATATTTTCAGGTCAGAGTAAGGGAGCAGGAGATTGAGGTTGATCAGGAATTCTCATGTTTTGTGCTTTTTGGTTATAGTGATTCTTTTGTACTCAGGACAGGATAGATTTCATTTCATGTAATCCTTGTGCAGATCCTGAGTATTGTATATGATCTTTTGAGATATGAATAGAATTGTACATTGATGTTTAAATTATAGAATTTTGTTAGCCTGTTTGTTACTGTTTGAAGACTATAGATAACTCTGGTAAGATTTCTAAATGGATAGATTGAATAATTCTTTTCAAGTTAAATCTTGGGGCGTGACATTAACAACCAATAATTTTTTACGGATGGGCAGCCATAAAATTGTCATAAATTTCTAATGATTTATTTATTATTTCAGCGGCTTCTAATGTCATTTGATATCGAAGTTTCCGATGGTTTGGCAGCTAGTAGGTTGCAGAAAACCTGTAGCAAGGTAAAAAAAAAATTGTCAGTCTCTTTATTATCCACAAACACCTCCACATGTGATACATGCAATAAATGCATAATATAAACAAAATAAAATGCACTAACACATAATATTCACAATTAACACATACTAAAAGTGTTGAAAACATCAGTTTAAAATAAACAAACTTTAAAACATAAGTCTAACAATATTAAAACATAAAGTTCAACATAAACAAACTTTAAAATATAAAGTTGATCTACAATAAAGAGTTCACAACAATATATTTTTAAAGAAAAGCTTGTTCTTCAAAGTCCAACAACAACTTCAACATTAACTTAAATCTAATCATCTTTCATGTCCTAGCTGCCCTGTGATATTTACATGCTTGTGATCCTTT
>NW_021334238.1:0-2762 GCF_001605985.2 Dendrobium catenatum
TGTTTGTTTTTGTGGAACATGTGTGTGTTGAAAAGTGCAACTTGTGTGAATTTTGGAAAGGGAGATGAAGAGTAGTTTGTGTTGGGGAGTGAGTGCTTTTAGTGATCATTGGAAAGTGAAATTTTAAAGAAGAACTAAGTCCTTTTTCTCTCTACCTCTCTCTTTCCTCCTTTTACTCTCCCTTTCTCGTACATCGGGATAAATGTTGGAAAAGTAAAAAAGTGTGCTTTCAAAATGGAAAAGTTCGAAAGGCAACCAACAAACAGATGTCCAACCCAAAGAAAGGTACGTTTTTTAATAGTAAATTTTAATTATTTCATTATTAATTATTAAATATGCTTCTAATCCATATTTTCTCTTCTTTACTTGCATGAGCTACGAGGAATGGTACTATTTGAGTGAACAAAAGGATAAGGGACTAAAGGCGTCAGTCGCCCCCATCTAACTAGGTGGAGGTGCTACGGCAGAACCACCGGGGATGGAAGTGTATGCTGGGAAGAGTTGTGGAAATAAAATGTGTAAAGGTGTGTTTGTGAAGTGTTGTGTGTAGGTATAAAATGTGAAGTGTTTGTGAAGTGCATAAATGTTTAAAGAGTAAAGTGTGTTCTTGTGTTGAAAAGTGAAAATTATGTGTGAAATTGTGTATGTGTATAAAGTAAGGTGTGTGCGTATCTTTTGGAAGATGAAAACATATGTGTTTTTGGGAAGGAACTTGTGTGTGTTTTTTAAGGGTGACATGTGTAAGTTTAGAAGAGTAAAATGTTTGTTTTTGTGGAACATGTGTGTGTTGAAAAGTGGAACTTGTGTGAATTTTGGAAAGGGAGATGAAGAGTAGTTTGTGTTAGGGAGTGAGTGCTTTGAGTGACCATTGGAAAGTGAAATTTTAAGGAAGAACTAAGCCCTTTTTCTCTCTACCTCTCTCTTTCCTCCTTTTACTCCCCTTTTCTTGTACGTCGGGATAAATGTTGGAAAAGTAAAAAAGTGTGCTTTCAAAATGGAAAAGTTTGAAAGGCAAGCAACAAATCGATGTCCAACCCAAAGAAAGGTACGTTGCACAGTAAAAGGAGTATTTTGAAGATCCATTCTGCACAAATGAAAGATGGGGATCAATGATCAAAGTTTTGATAGATTACCCCATGCTTTCAAAATACAGAAACACAATAAAATAAAATAACATATCAAGATAAGCATGTTGTAGAAATTATATATTTTACTTTATGATGTTGACTTTACTACTATAGCTTATATGTGACTAGCCAAAGATGGAAAGAGAAACCTATCCCCAGCGGAGTCACCAGAAATCTGTGGCCTCCAAAAATTCGGGCCCCAGCCTCCCCTGCGTAGGAGAGTTTTAACGGTGTTCCGGGTCAAATTTTCAGAAGGCAGATGAACTTTGGGATAAAACACTACCTAGAGATTTCGCCCTCATTTTGTGAGGACTTTAAAATCTAATTCTAGGTTTCCCATAGGCGCAAGCACCTATTGTTAATTACCCCTGTCGATCACGAGAGAGCACTTTCGATTAAGGCTATTCATTAAGGAGGTACGCAATACCTAGCATATAGTAGCAACATATGAAATTGGAATTATAAATTTATTATTTATATACTTAAAGCGGATGGTGGGGGGAATGATGATGAGCCCGATCAAGATCCCATGGTTCCGTCGTCCCGGGTCATCGTGGTCCATAGTCTACTTAGTTAGAGGAGGTAGTCGACCCAACCTGACAGAAGGATCCTTGTCGGCAGCCATGGGTTGCTTCGTCCAAGGGTACCTTGTAAACTTGGGATGGATGCTTGTTTTAGGAGACAAATTTTAGCCAACCTTAACTAACAGAAAGCTTTATGCCTTATTGAGTGCACCCTATGATTCATTACTCAAGGGGCTTTTAACCATTGGAGAACATACGGGCTTTGACCGTAACCGTAATAAATTGGTGCTATTTTGCAGCAAAACCACCCGGTCAGAAGGCACATGCCACGTCTCCACTAGTGAGAAATCATTTGAGAATGAATCATAGTGATACATTCAATTAGACATTTTGCACTTTGTGGGCAAAAGTTATTTTGAAATTTATCATCTTTAACAAACTTTTGCGGATAATGAATGGAATTTTGCTTTAAGTTTTAAATAATAAATTTTATTTGAATGGGATACAATTTATCAAGATTTTGTTCCAAACATGAATGTTTTGAAGTCCCCTCTGGTTGATAATAGCATTCAACACGGCCATCATCGGGGATGAATTTAGAGTCATTTGAAAATAGTTGCATTTCGTGAGCATTTAGAAATAGTTAAAGGTATAGAATCCCCTCCGGTTGATATCAACATTCAACACGGCCATCATCGGGGTTTTATAGCACGTTTATTAGACTTTTAAAATTTAATATGCACGCTTCTAGATGTGGTGACTTGCTTCTCTAGGCGATAACACTCTTCTCGGGGCAGTCGCTTGCTTTCCAAGGCTGCTATACGCATTTTAGAGGTGTCGACACCTTGCTCGGTGCATCTTATTGAAATTTAGAAAATTATTTTTAAATGCAAAAAGGGGGGCATTAATTAAACGCCTTCTGTCCGCTTGTAAAAGTGGTACGGATCCGATGGCATTTTTTTTATTTTTTTTCTTTTTAAGATTTTTCAGTAATGTGCTTTTCGAAGCAGCAAAATGAACTTTAGCATGCTTATCAAAGTGATTATGAGCTTATCGATGAATGATATGCAGCTAGAAATAATATGTTTATTGCAATCAATAACATAAATCT
>NW_021334239.1:0-334 GCF_001605985.2 Dendrobium catenatum
CGGGATGCGTGTGACTATGAATACACTATCTAAGTTTAACAAACTATGCATTCTTCTTGAGAATACACACTACATCATATTCGTGTAGGTAGACTCGCATTCATAATCATAATTTGAATATTTGGCCTTCTTTTTTTCTTTCGCCGTTGACTGGCATACTCTATGAGAATTTTTATGGGTAGCATCATCTTTATCTATTTCACTCCTAGGTGAGGTACTTGTTTTCTTTCTTTAGTAACCATTGCTGCTTTGTGAAGAGTTGGTGTTGCCCTATTTCTCCCCACCTACTTATTTTCACCATCCTATTTATATCTCCTTGTAATATCTGAATTTG
>NW_021334240.1:0-408 GCF_001605985.2 Dendrobium catenatum
GAAATTGAAAAAGTTCTATAAAAGTCTTAAACTATTCCTATGAATACACCCTTGAAGTTATAAATTGAAAGGGAAAAGTTCAATGAGTGTCATGTTATGCATATAATGTGGCTTTTACCTAATAATTCTGGCAATTCATATATCATTTAAATATTGTATTGAAAGCTCAAATTAGCTATTGTTACATTCATGATTGCATGACATAACATGGGAGATGGTTTGATATGTGAAAGTACACTCTTTTATATGTTACAAGAGTCTTTTATGTTTTGTTCATGCACTATCTACCCAGCGTATAGATGTGGGAGGAATTCTAACTCCATTTATTGAAAGTGGGTATAAGAGGTTATGTGGCACTATTTTGTTCTGATTATAACCCCACTTACTTCAGGTAAGTATGGGAGGTTA
>NW_021334241.1:0-380 GCF_001605985.2 Dendrobium catenatum
AAATTTAAAGCACAGAACAAACAATTCATACATTTATCATTTAATTCAGCATAAATTTGTTCTACTCTTCTCCATACAGAAAAAGGGGTATCAGTTTTGATTCCATCTATAATACGTGACGGTACAGAATAACCATTTTGAATCATATGACACATTCGATAATATATTGATTGCAAGAAAGTAGACATTCAAATTTTCCAAAAATTAAAAGAAATATTTTCAAATAAAGGTGGTCTAACAATTGAATATCCTTCTAATACTTTATGATTTCTAAAATTAGCCACACTAGTTTTTCAAAAAGTAGTCTAAACTTATAATTTTGAAACCTTGCTCTGATACCACTTATTGAGTACTCGTTCAATATGAATTAGGATGTTAAG
>NW_021334242.1:0-708 GCF_001605985.2 Dendrobium catenatum
AGATTTTGAATTTGAATTTGGAGAATTTGATTTGATTAAATTTTTATTTGGGTGAATTTAAGTTTGATGAATTTTGAATTTGATTTAGTATTGACACTCATTTAGCATGGTACTTCCTGAAGAGCCGCCCCGACATTCGAAAATTTTGGGTGGCACCCTTCAGGATTAATCAGTTAATGTTTGAAATTTTCTCAAAGATCATCTCTACGATAAAAAGACATCTTGTGTTGGTTCAAACTCCTCCATCGATCTCTTGGTAGGCTAAGATATGCATCCAGAGAACCTAGACCGAGTCTCCTCCTTGGAGGGTTCTAAGTTGCTCTATCTTATCATGAGCTTTAACCAATCAGGCCTTAGACGATTCTGAGTTTTATTGAGCCTTAAAGAAAAAGCTCTGTAAGGCCTCGAGCTCATCAAATTGGAGTCAGGCACTCTGCTCAGTCGTCGTTTGAACTTGAACGGAAATTCCCAGCATTCCAAAATACTCCTCTAGTAGGGTTGATCTTGGACCCAGTATAGAGTGTAATTTTGTTGAAAAGGCCTTAAAGAAAGAGATGCCTCTGTGCAAGGACTTACACACATTTCTCAAGGACATGATTTGAATTCTTTTTAGGGGTAGAAGATTCGATCTTTCTATTAAGAAATTTCCTCTAACTATTTGGACCTTGTCAGAACGACATGTGGGAACAAATTTAGAAGTGCAGTGAG
>NW_021334243.1:0-307 GCF_001605985.2 Dendrobium catenatum
TGGCATATGGGAGGAGGTATTGCAGGGTGCTCTCGAGGGGTAGTATTTGCATTGGGTCTTGATCTTCCCCTGTTGCGACCACGGCCTCTATTAGTGAATAGAGCTTGAGGTGGATCGGTCGATACAGGAAACCGAGCATTGTCCGAAGCAATGTGGATCTCTTCACTTATGAGAAGTGAATAAATTTGATCAAGACTCAATAGTGTCGCCATTGTTCGTATAGTCGTTTTGAACGATTGATATTGTTGTGGCAGCCCATTAAGAATGTGAAGAATAATTTCTTCAGGATCAATATTTGATCCAGCTG
>NW_021334244.1:0-566 GCF_001605985.2 Dendrobium catenatum
CATGCTACCCCTCAGGATATTGCTTCTGCATTCATTCAACACTTTAAAAACCTCTTCAACTCTCCAAAACCAATTAATGCTGAGAACTTCTCTATTAATCTTGGTATTTGCATCCCTCAAAACATGATGGATCCTCTGATTACTCCTTTTACTTATGATGAGATTAAGCTGGCAAATTTTAGTGGGTGTGACTCTTCTGTTCCGAGGCCTGACGGATTCACCTTTGCCTTTTTTAAGAGAACTTGGCATATTTCTGGACCTATCATTTGTAATGCTGCCATGGAATTATTTAACTCCAGTTACTTACCTAGGAGTGTCAAAGCCATGGCTTTGGCTCTTTTTCCTAAAGGAGCCCATGTTTCCTCTATTTCTGACTTTCGGCCCATTTCATTATGCAATGTGTTGTACAAAATCATGGCTAAGCTGGTGGCTAATAGACTAAAGGTTGTTTTACCTACTATCATTCATGAAAGCCAAACGGGTTTTATCAAAGATAGTTGTTCTACCGACAATATTCTTCTAGCTGCTAAAATTTTAAAAGATTTTAAAAACTCTTTTTGTGCCAA
>NW_021334245.1:0-513 GCF_001605985.2 Dendrobium catenatum
GCCGGTTTTCATTGTTTTTCCTGTAGTGTTTGTTGAAAGCAGCACATCCCCTTAATCATATATAGTTTATCAATATTTAAATATCTTAATGATGTCATAATTAAATGATTATGACTCGTTAGATTCATCTTGTCGAGCTACTCGATTTGACTATAAACATATTATTATTGTTAATTCAATTTGTTATTCAATTTATGTTGTGAAATTTTCATTTATAATTCAAGTGCTTGATTTGAACACATTTGGAGTCAGGTCGAATCATTTGTAACATCGATAGGTTCGTCTCATCAAAATTTTCAATTCGACAATAAATTAGCTAAAATTGAAATATGGATGATCATTCCGAATTTAATTTCGAAAATTTTCGATTCAGATACTGCATCTAGACTCATGTTAATCCAGTGAATTTTTAGAAGTTGTATAATTATTATTTTAATGATCATATTATCCTTCGATTTGTTATAGATATTTAGCTTAATATATTTAATGGTTTTATATAAAAAGTGATGAAAT
>NW_021334246.1:0-221 GCF_001605985.2 Dendrobium catenatum
GGATATGTAGTTGCTTAAGAATGCATACAAATATGTATGTTCATATTCTAAAGGATTCATCTTGGTCCAAGATTCAGTGTGCTTGGGTTGTGAGATCTGGTGAACTCATGCCTCATGTTTCAATAGAATTGGTGCCCATTTGGTCCACCATTTAGGAAACCAAAAATCTACTCTTAAAATTAATTTAGAATTTTAATTAATTCATAATAAATTCAAATTAA
>NW_021334247.1:0-396 GCF_001605985.2 Dendrobium catenatum
AAAACCTCCCAGATCAATGTATGCTGCCGGCCACCATATGAGCAAAATTAGGATTTATTTCCTAATTGCCTGTTAAGTTCATTTAGAAATAATTCAAGTTATTTCTGTTGCTCTTTGGCCGAACTATCCAAAATCAAACCTTCTTTATTTCTTTTCTATTCCACGTCTGATTTTTGGAAAGAAATTCCCTGGTCAACCTGGATTGCTGCCGCCCAGCCCTTACCCGTGCTCTCTCTTCTTTCCAAAGTCTCTCCCCTCTCGTGAAGGCTGCTCTGGAATTCTTTGCCTAAGTCTTCTCCAAAGAGTTCCACTTCTCCCACTAGATAAATCTGAGATTTTCTCTGAGATTTTGGCTTGAGATCTGAAAACCCTTTCAAATTTTGGAGAGGAGATCCT
>NW_021334248.1:0-219 GCF_001605985.2 Dendrobium catenatum
TTTTATCTTATATACTTTATTTCTTTTTATTTCCTGCCCTAGTCATCATTACTAATTAGTATGTTAGCTGACATTGTTGACTATTGTATTCATTGGCAATCATATTTCCATATATATATAAGCACATATATATGCATAAAAAAAAAGATAAGAAAGAAAAGATTGTGGGAAAGAAAAGAGATTTCAAAAAAAAAAAAATGAAAGAATAAAAAAAAAGGG
>NW_021334249.1:0-246 GCF_001605985.2 Dendrobium catenatum
CGAATAGTAATACGGAGTTAAGGAGAAAATGAAGACTCAGATGTGAACCGGCTAATATGAAATAGCGGGATTAGGGTTTTTTATTTATTTAATTATATAATAGCCGGACACGCGTGTCCGTTTTAATTTTTTTTTTTTAAATGGGACACACTAGAAACGTGTCTGACACGTGTCCTTGCTGTGTTGGACGCGTGTCCGTGTATGACACTGCATACCCTCTTAAAACGAAGTGTCGGTGCATCAGAG
>NW_021334250.1:0-213 GCF_001605985.2 Dendrobium catenatum
TCCACTGATTGTCGCTTCACTTTGAGAAGATCTCCTTTCAAGATCTTTAGTGTAGTAGAGTTTTTCGTACATCGGGTTGCTATTGTACCCGAAATACTTGAAGATCTTGATCACCGTTGTCATAGGTGATATTCATACTTGTGCCCACAGTGATTCATCGTGCCTATGATATACCCACTGTTGTTATCCACAAGTTGTTTGTAGCCATTTGCA
>NW_021334251.1:0-309 GCF_001605985.2 Dendrobium catenatum
AAATGAGCTAAGTATTTCATACAAGGCTCTAGGTGCTTGCTTTAACCCATATAGTGCCTTTTTTAATTTGAATATATGATTTGGAAATTATGAGCTTTCAAACTCGGGGGTTGCTAAACATAAACATCCTCTTTGATTACCCTATTTAGAAAAGCACTCTTTACATCCATTTGATATAATTTAAAGCCTATAAAGCAAGCAAAGGCTAAGAACATCCTTATGGCTTCTAGTCTAGCTATCGGGGCAAAGGTTTCTTCAAAGTCTATGTATTCAATCTGGTTATAGCCCTTAGCTACTAGTCTAGCCTTA
>NW_021334252.1:0-711 GCF_001605985.2 Dendrobium catenatum
TTCCTCCCATCTCTTAAGATCTGATGCTATTACTGAGATCATTAATGACTTTCAAGTTCTTTATAATCCTACACCTATTGAGGATATAAATATGGAGCTTTTTCCTACTAGTAACACTCTAAATTCCTCTCTTGCTGATTCTCTCATTATTTCTGTCTCTGATGAAGAAATTAGAAAATTTACATTTGATGGTGTTGCCTCGTCGTCACCTGGCCCTGACTGTTTTAACTATCATTTCTTCAAGCGTAGCTGGCACATAATTGTTCCTTTGGTTTGCAAGGAAGTTAAATTCTTTTTTATTAAGGGTCATATTCCTACCGGCATCAAGGCTACGACTTTAGCTCTTATCCCTAAGACTAAACATGCCTCCTCTTTTGCTGACTTCAGGCCTATAGCCCTTTGCAATGTGATTTACAAAATAATATCCAAATTTCTTACTGCCAGATTAAGGCCCATCATGCCTCTTATTGTTAAAGACACTCAAGTTGGATTTATTAAATCCAGAATTTCCACTGACAACATTATTCTTGCTCAACAGCTTCTCTTCTTTGCTAATAAAGGGAAGAAAAATCTGTTTTGTGCAAAATTTGATATTCGTAAGGCATTTGACATTATCTCTAGAGATTTTATTTTGGCTAGGCTTGAACAGAAAGGTTTTCCCTCCCTATTTTTCACCTGGATTAAGGCGTGCATTACTAATGTCAATTTCTC
>NW_021334253.1:0-212 GCF_001605985.2 Dendrobium catenatum
AGGAGAAGGTGGAGGAGAAAGTGAATGTGAGAAAGGAAAGAAGAAATTTCAACGAGCTTTTTGGGCGGATTCAGTGTCGTATTCATTAGAAATGGAAATGGAAAAGGAAGAATAAGTCACCAATTTGTGCTTCAGGACTGATAATCTTGATTAGTCAGATCAAGAAGAGGTATATGAATTAAGTTATAATGTATTATTAGAAGTTTCTAAAA
>NW_021334254.1:0-200 GCF_001605985.2 Dendrobium catenatum
CTAAACTCTCCCTGAATTGATAAGCATGTGAGAATTTTTTTAAAAATTTTAACACACTTTGCAACAAGACAAATGAACAATTAACACACTATAAAATAAGAACAAACGAATAAACAAATGCAACGATAACACAAAACAAACAAACGAACAATAAATGCAACGATAACACAAAACAAACAAACGAAAAATAAATGCAATGT
>NW_021334255.1:0-264 GCF_001605985.2 Dendrobium catenatum
GCTCTTATGAGCCATGGAAAAGGAGGCTCTTATGAGTCATGAAAAAGGATGATTCCTATGAACCAATGGAAAAGAAAATGGCCAAATTATATGTACCTAATCAGTACAAGTGATACTCCTGAGATGGGTGTTATAGTTATATATTAAATTGTTATGAATATTTCATATTCATGTTAAATGTATTTGATATTATCACTTAAGGCATGATGTTTTAAAAAGGAAAAAATGAAAGGTTATGGAAGGAATAGGCATTTGAAAGTTGAG
>NW_021334256.1:0-246 GCF_001605985.2 Dendrobium catenatum
ACACTCATTATTTGGCATCATCAAAATCTCAAACTCAGAGTCATGGGTTGCAACAGACCTTTGGCTGCTGCCTTGACCTGAGAAGGCCTTGAGGAGAGAAAGAGAGAGAGGGAGAGAGAGAGGATCTTGTGAGGGGGAGCTTGTGAGGGGATTCACAAGGGTTTCTTCAAGGATCACTCTGCTTCTTCTTCGTCTATAAGTTCTCGTCCGTGGAATGGTCGGTAGAGGTAAGGAGTTAGCTTTTGG
>NW_021334257.1:0-321 GCF_001605985.2 Dendrobium catenatum
TGCAGAAATTGACCTGTTAGTACTGTACGATCCAGTTCGTATAGTACGATCAAAATGACAAATTTCAGTCGTTTTGACTGCATAATCTCAGGATTAAGTTAGGCAATATTTTAAACATCGTACCGTACGATTATTATCGTACAGTACGATTATACAAATGTTCAAATTCAAATTTTTGCCTAATTTAATGGACGGTGGGCTTTCTAATTATAACAAATCGTATAGTACGATGTGGAGATCGTACAGTACGATTAGTTATATTCAAAATTAATTTTTTCAAGGACAAATAAATATTTTAATTTATTTCTGTTACACCAGATC
>NW_021334258.1:0-391 GCF_001605985.2 Dendrobium catenatum
AGTAACAAAGGTTGGAATGACCATAACCAGGTGACGGTGGTCGGAGGGATCGTAAATGATGGTCAACTGAGGTCAGAAGGATCATAGTCGGGCGACGATGGTCAGAAGAATCGTAGTTGACATGCGATAATGGTCAGAAGGATTTTATTCGAGCAACGGTGGTCAGAAAGATTATAATCAGATGATGGTGATTGAAAGGGTCGTAGTTGGCTAGCGAAGATGGTTGGAAGGATCATAATCAGGAGACGGTGGTTGGAAGGATTGTAGTCGGGTGACGATGGTCGAAAGGATCATGGTCGAGTAATGGTGGTCGGAAGGACCATCAATGGTTGCCAGATGGAGGTTTGACAATGATGGTCAGAGAAGATTCAACAACAGCGGCTTGGTGGAG
>NW_021334259.1:0-664 GCF_001605985.2 Dendrobium catenatum
AATTGTAAGGAAATGCCAGGGTGAGTAGGAACTGGAATGTGGTGGAAGCAAAGAGGCCCATTACCTCGAAATTAAGAGCAGCCTGATTAAGCATTTTGGAAGGAGAGATTTTCCAGGCTTTATATCTGTAGTAGGCTTCCTCATTTTCATTATTCAGAAAAATGAGCAGGTTGGCGACTCGACGAGGATGAGCTTCCAGCAGTCATCCGACCTCGTTTAGACATTGCAAAAGGGCACGAAACTAGGTGAAGGAGTGAGTGAGGAGAAATTTGAGTGAAAGGAACGGCCTAGCAAAGGATTCTTATAGAAAATTTTGATGATCGTATAGTACGATTGATGATTGTACAGTACGATAGTCAATCAATATCCTGATCGGTCGTTTTGGGAAAAGGCAGTCAAATCGTACAGTACGATACATATCGTATAATACGATCAGGCGAATTTCGATCGTCCCGAGGCCCTCGGTATAACTTTTGACCAAAAGTTTCATACAGTACGAACAGGTGTATTGTACAGTACGATCCATAATAAATATCGTACCAAACAGCTTTAACTCATATTTATTCGTGTGCTGATGTGTATCGTACAGTACGAAAGGTATGTATCGTATAATATGATAATCAGTACTGTCGTACCAACCGGATTTAATTATTCCCAATTCGTT
>NW_021334260.1:0-319 GCF_001605985.2 Dendrobium catenatum
TCAGTCCTGCTATAGATTAGAATGTCATAAAAAAATATCAACACAAACCTGCGGAGGCGTGGCTTGAAGATCCGGTTCATCAAGGCCTGGAATGTGGCAAGTGCATTGGTGAGGCCAAAAGGCATCACCAGAAATTCGTAGTGGCCCTCATGAGTCCTGAAGGCCATCTTCTGCACATCTTCCTTCTCATTCTGATCTGGTGATAGCCTGACTTCAGATCAACCTTGGTGAACAAGGCTGCTCCATGTAGCTCATCCATCAACACGTCAATCACAGGGATAGGAAACTTATCAGGCACAGTCTCCTTGTTGAGAGCTCT
>NW_021334261.1:0-207 GCF_001605985.2 Dendrobium catenatum
CTAATTCTAGAGAGAATAATATACAATGTTTGAACTAAGGATTTATAATATTGCTAATTCTATAGAGGTAGATACATTCTAAAGAGAGAGAAACTCCTATTTCCTAAAGAGAGAAACTTCCATTTTTCTTAAATTTTATATGTCCAATTTTTGGCAGAATTTTCGCTTATGGTGGTAGAGGCTACAGCGGCCGCCGCTGGTCGCCGG
>NW_021334262.1:0-246 GCF_001605985.2 Dendrobium catenatum
GATAACTAAAATATTGGTTCGATTATTTTGTTCTAATTTTGAATTTCTTTAGTTTAATTTTTTTAGTTCCATTTTTTTTTTCGATTCCAAACTTGATCTATAAATCCTTATTGACATCATATTAAACATAATAAAATAAATAAATAAATAGAAACCCCACAAAAATATGTCATGATTAATGGTGAACAAATTATTCAAACAAAGTAAACCTATAAATCTAAATATTAGTGGAGATAATTTACAAAC
>NW_021334263.1:0-378 GCF_001605985.2 Dendrobium catenatum
GGCACCACTGACAACAACCCGGATTCTAAACCTAGTAGAAACGCAAGTGGTTTTGAATGAGAAACTCTTTGTCTTCAAGTCTTCAATCTTGTTCTCCTTCGGGTTCATCTCCTTCAGGCTTCTTGAATTCTTCGTAGTAGGCTACCCAATTGGATAAGAGAACACTTTCCTTGAGGGGAAGGCCACTCTTTCCTCTTTGGGTAGGAAAGAAGTGATCCAAATTTGGATCTCCAAATAGAAAAGGGCTACTCCCCTAATGGTGTCCTTTTTTCTTTGGAGTCCAAGCATTGGACCTATTTATCCCAATTCAAAACTCCACTTTCACAACACTTGACACTTAGACAAATTACATTTATATCAAATCAAAATTCTAGACTC
>NW_021334264.1:0-257 GCF_001605985.2 Dendrobium catenatum
TCAAGTGCATGTAAAATAAAAGTGAGTTTTATAAGTGTCCTCTTAACTTTTAAAATTCCTCTTCTTTCTATAGCCTCTTATTCTCTAACAGCCAGAGCCAGAAAAGCTTGCGGACCAGCAGGAAACAAAAAAAAACTTATTCTCTATAGCCTCTTATATTGCCTTTTTTTTTTCTCTGTAGGTGCCCTATTTTTTTTCTTGCCCTACAAGTTTCGCACCTCTACGTTGCCTGCGGAATCGCCTGTGGGCTGGTTTTT
>NW_021334265.1:0-302 GCF_001605985.2 Dendrobium catenatum
GCCCCCTTGGTGTAGAATGAGGGCTCTATTTATAGTATTTCCGAGACGCTCAGTTTGACTGTAAGCTCGCTGAAATCGAAGTTCATATGCTCTCAAATTTAATTTTTGAAGTTTCCGAACTGATTTTGCCTTGAGATTCGTGCCCGATCAAGATAATTTTTGCATGACGTATCAAAGATCTTCAAGAAGAGTGGCCATGTTAGGATAAGAACATGGATTTTCTTAATTGTGTTCATTGTATGAGTTAGTAGGTTCAATCAGAACTTTTTTTTTTCTCCTTGACAAGTTGTTGAGCCTCAATC
>NW_021334266.1:0-245 GCF_001605985.2 Dendrobium catenatum
CCTATCACCGAGGGCGAGGTTGAAGTCAGTTTATGAGAGGGAACTGATGGCCATTGTGTTGGCCATTCAAAAATGGCGGCCTTATCTATTGGGGCAACGATTTATAGTTCGTACTGATCAGAGGAGCTTCAAGTACTTACTAGAGCAAAGGTTGGTAGCAGAGGAACATCAGAGGTGGCTGGCAAAACTATTGGGGTATGAGTTTGAAATCCAGTATAAGCCCGGAGCTCAAAACAAGGTGGCAG
>NW_021334267.1:0-207 GCF_001605985.2 Dendrobium catenatum
CGCGTATATGTCCAAAGGGTTAGAAACACCTTTTTTTCTTCCTTTCAACACTAGTGACACCTGAGGACAAAAATTAAATATTGAGTATTAGAAAATCTAGACTTAGGATGCATGCTCCCTTTAGGATAGAAACATAAAACATAAAAAACTTAGTGACACATTTTCCTAGAATTAGCGTGCCATAAGTTATTAATCATTATTCAACAA
>NW_021334268.1:0-314 GCF_001605985.2 Dendrobium catenatum
TACCTCAACTTTTCTAACCGGGTCATCGGAAGGCCTCCGTTTAATGTGGTCAAACCATCTAAGGCAACTCTCTCTAATCTTATCTTCCACTGGAGCTACTCCAACCTTATCTCGTATATGCTCATTTCGTATCCTATCTCTCATATGTGTTGTATGAAGAGAGCATATGATTCAAAACATTGATCCAATAAATTTTTCTTCAAGTTTTTCATTGGGACTGGGTAAGTAATTGTGAATGAAAAAGTGCATTTTAATCAAAATTTTCAAGATAAATCTATGATAGGAAACACTTGGATTCACAAGTGTTCCTAGCC
>NW_021334269.1:0-550 GCF_001605985.2 Dendrobium catenatum
TAGCTTGTGATGTCCCCTTTTGTTACTTCTTTGATTTCACTCAGTACTTGTGAGCTTTTCATGTAACTCCCAGCATGTCTCCTTTATGTGTCTTGATTTCTCGCAATAGTTGCACTAAAGGCAATCTTTGTCTTTAGGCTATTAGGAATCCTTACCTCTTTCCTTCCATGATGGCTCTTTGGTTGTCACCATTGTTGAACTTTTAACAATCTTTGGTTCCATCATTACCCCTCACTGGCTTTTCTCAGCGTGATTGAAAGAAATGGTCCCATTTAATGAAGGTATCTCCTTTTTGCCAAGAATCTGAACTCTAACATGATCAAACTCCACATTTAATCCTGCAAGATAGTCATACACTCTATCTTACTCAATAAAAATTTTCAGGATAGCTGCATCTTATAGACACTTGATCTCTATGTACTTGTAATGATCATGTTCTTGCCACAAGCTTTGTAGGTGAGTAGCATATTCCATCACAGTCTTACTTCCTTGTTTTGTGCTTCCCACGTTGACTTTAATTTCAAAGATTTGGGTAGCATCCCAAACTTTT
>NW_021334270.1:0-278 GCF_001605985.2 Dendrobium catenatum
TTCACACAACTGCTATGACTTACCAAGAGTTTACTCGACAGACCGGGATAAGAACTTGCTCTGATACCAATTTGATGCAAGCAAAAAGTAAGCAAAAAAATTAGGAGGCCCCTAATTTTCTTGCTAGAAAAACAATACCTTACTAGGATAAAGAAAATTACACAAAATAGACAAAATAAGAAATAAGACAACTTTTTATAATAAAAGACTCCTACAACTCTTGACACTTACAAACTTGACAAAACACAAATTAAAAACACCTAAAGTTGCATTCCATT
>NW_021334271.1:0-317 GCF_001605985.2 Dendrobium catenatum
AGGGAGAGACAGAGGGAGAGAGAGAGAGAGTGAGAGAGAGTGAGAGTGAGAGAGAGAGTGAGAGAAAGAGAGACCTAGAGAGAGAAATAGAAAGAGGGAGAGAGAGAGAGAGAGAGAGCTTGGGGGAGGGAGTGAGAGAGAGAGGGAGAGAAAGAGAGTGAGAGAGAGAGAGAGAGGTAGAGAGAGATAGCGAGAGCGAGAATGAGAATAAGAGAGAAAGAGAATGAGTGAGTGAGAGAGCAAGAGAGAGTGTGTGTGTGAGTAAGAGAGAGAGAGAGAAAGGGAGAAAGAGTGGGGGGAGAGAGTGAGAGAGTGAG
>NW_021334272.1:0-215 GCF_001605985.2 Dendrobium catenatum
GCGGAGATGGCCAGAGCCATGGCAGCCATGACAGCACCGTTGACAGCTCTGGGGGCGATGCCTCAGGTGACAGGTGTAGCAGCTACCAGTACCTCCAGAGAGCAGCCAGTAGTACCACCTGCTACAGTAGACCCCGTAGGAGTGGACAGGGTCCAGAGAGTAGTCCCAGCACCACCCATGGTACTTCCTTACACTACTTCAGTTCAGAGTCAGCC
>NW_021334273.1:0-1334 GCF_001605985.2 Dendrobium catenatum
ACTAAACTCGTCTAGTTTTGTGCGAGAACCATTCACACTATAAGCAAATTTATTTGATCACGGCCACCACCCAACATCATCGGCCACCACCCACCAGCCACCCACCAAGAACCACTGTCGGTGACCATCGCCACCCATCGTAGCCACTGCCAACACCCACCATGCATCAACGGCCGCTGCCACTTTGCCGACAACTTTCGCCCCCACCGGCTTTCAACCACCACCATTATCGGCTGCAACCACCACCGATGACCACCCACCACCCCCAAAGCCCCCACTTGTCGCCACCCACCGCTGACTACCACCATCGCCGATAGCCATCAACTGCCGCTGGCCATCGACTCACTAGCAACCAACCATCACCACTATCAGCAGCCACTACCAACGCCTGCCAACCACCACCACGGCTGTTGGTCGTCATCATATTTAAACTTTACGCTATATTCATTTTACTTAAAAAAATAACAACTTACATTTATTTTATACTCATCCAAAAAAAAAAAAAAAATTCATTTTACATTGTATTTCTTTTAAGATAAATTTTTTAGCCAACCAAACAACCCCTTAACAAATTCTAATGTCTCTCACAACTCCTTTCTATGCGTGCTATATTTTTATGCAAAATTAAGATTATTTATGCTCTCTATATTACCGTAAATTTTATAGCACAATAATATAACTAATTAATTTCTTACTAATTACATTTTAGCTTTTATTATTAGAAAACTGAAAAAAACTAAGATGCTTAACAACTCTATTAATTACTGCATATGTATTGATATATAATAAAAAAATTTATCTTAATCGGGCACGAATCCCGAGGCAAACTCAAGCCAAAAACTTCAAAAATTAAATATGGGATCATCTGAACTCCGATTTCATTAAACTTACATTCGAACAGAGCGTCTCAGAAATACAAACCCAACGACACTAAATTCAACTCAATCCGAGCTCAAATGAGACTGAATCGAAGACCTAAAGCGTTGTTGGAAGGTTCAAACCACAATTTGGAATGTCAAACGATTTCCAAATATGACATGCTTACATTCGAATCGAGCGGCTCGACGAGACAAATCCAACGAGCCTAAGATCGCCAAATTCTGATATCATTAAGATCTTCAAATGTCTGACAAACAATCCACAATCAACAGATTCAATATCGGTCGTCCATCCAAACTAGGGGTGTCAATATTTGACATGACACGAAAACCCGACCCGGACCCGACCCGGAAAATCCTGGTTGAACCCGACCCAATTTCAAAACGGGTCGGGTTCGGGTTCCAGAAATCGACCCGCCGGGTCAACCCGTTTAATTCGAAAAATTTCGAATCCCG
>NW_021334274.1:0-254 GCF_001605985.2 Dendrobium catenatum
GTAGAATGTTAAGCCTAGACTATTTTACTTCGTTTGTGCCTTCGTATGTAATGCACAGTCTATCCCAAATCTCCTTACCAGAAACACAAATAGACACTCTCATATAGTCCTCAGATTTCAATGCACAAAAAAAGCAGTTTAAGCACTTAGCATTCAGTTGGGCTAACTCCCTATCCTTATTGCTCCATTCAATAAACAGTACATGAGTTTTCAAACTATTAACAGTTTTAAACGGTGCAACATACCCATCATTT
>NW_021334275.1:0-232 GCF_001605985.2 Dendrobium catenatum
CATCGTCTACTGCCTGCCCCTGTGCTACACGTCACGAAACGAGCCAGTGGGTCATGTAGGGTTGACCCGGGCTTGAACCAGGTCGTTTATGCTTGGATTTGTGACCAGTTTCTCTAACCTAGTTGGATTCGGGCTGGGTCGAATAACAATAGGGATGTCAATAATTGACATGACTTGAAAACTTGATCAGAGACTAACCAAAAAATTTTGAGTTTGAATCAACCTGCTTGGA
>NW_021334276.1:0-630 GCF_001605985.2 Dendrobium catenatum
TAATAGACTACAAAAAAATTATAATAAAAATGTAAGTTTGCAAATGAAGTATTTAATTATTATAATTAAACATTTAAATTCATACTGTTTCCTTCTGTCTCCGAACTGAGCATTATACTCATATAATTGACGCAATAAGCAGCTGCTTGCTATTGGGTTCAAAGTCAAATTTACTTTACATCCAAAGATAAATCACCTAAATGAGAAGTAAACTAAATCCATAATCATACTGTATTTACTTTACATCCAACCAAAAAATAAAACAGTCATACTGTATTTACTTGACGTACAACCAAACAACTCTAATACATAGCATTACTTAAGTTCACGACTCTAAATACATGCAATCATACAACCCCAAAAATTTCAGCAAATGTGTAATCCATAATATGGGATAGAGCAAGAAATTCCTCAACATAACAACTAATTAACTGACCAGTTCAAGCAAATGCAATAGAACAGTCACCAATTTATGTGAAGGTTTTCATGAAGCCCTATTACATAAGAATGAATTCATCCAATAACTATCAACTCCATTGATATATTAAAGAACAATATATAAAGTGAAATATATTAAAGACTTATATTTACCGGCAACAAGAAATATTACAACCCTTTTTTCTAATTGCT
>NW_021334277.1:0-270 GCF_001605985.2 Dendrobium catenatum
ACCTCTTTAATTTTATTACCTATCTCAGCTAGCACTAGCTCCTAAATAGCTTCCTTATACCAACCATTGTTATTAACAAAATTATTATCCTTAATAGCAAAATAAGAAGCATTAAATAGAAGCACATCAATAGAAGTATTAAAAACCATCTTTATTGCCAAAAGAAAAAGTTACCAAAATTTAAACCCCAAATAATAAGAGGTTCCACTTTATGCCTAATAACACACATCCTCTTCCAAATAGAAGAATCTCCATGCTTTTAAGAACAAC
>NW_021334278.1:0-237 GCF_001605985.2 Dendrobium catenatum
ATTTTGTGTTGCAATAAAGGATATCTGTGATGGTTTAGAAATAAAGTGTGTGTGTGTATCTTTTAGAAAGTGGAATGATATGTTTGAAAAGTTACTTGTATGTGCTTTGGAAAACCAAATAACGTGTTTTGTGAAAGATGAAGCGCATATTAGAATGGTAAAGTGTGTGAAAAAGAAAAGTAAGAGTTGGATTGTGAAAAATAATGTGCTATGTTAAATGGTATTTTAAAGTATGTG
>NW_021334279.1:0-301 GCF_001605985.2 Dendrobium catenatum
GTCAACTTAAACATAAGATTTCTCTCTTAAAATATAATGCCCAACATAGGATAGACTGAGGTTGCCTCTGAGCCTCTCAGAATCCGACTCCTCCTACTTTTCTTCCTTTGACCCGCTAATAAATGTTCAACATTGAGCTTTCCCCTTGAATAATTCATACTTCTGTTTCCTTGTCTTTTATTTTGTACTCAAAAGGGTATGAAATCACTGCTTTAATCGAGAGTTTTCTTAGGAGTATTCCTCTTAGGATGTAATTAATTATAAGGGCTTGCCTCTATAGGGATTTGAGAACCCCAGACTA
>NW_021334280.1:0-221 GCF_001605985.2 Dendrobium catenatum
TTGGCAGTGTAACCAATGGCCATAAATCGAACCATCACACCGAAAAAACTAAGAAGAGGATGGCTACCTGAGCTTAGGAAGATAAAATCAAAGCATGAATCATGATGAAAAACCTGATGCCACTTAATTTTAAACCCACACGCATTCAAGCACATCAAGTAGAGTACTTAAAAAACATGAGTAATAGAAGAGAAGTACAGGTAATAGGCGAACACAACCAA
>NW_021334281.1:0-246 GCF_001605985.2 Dendrobium catenatum
TCGCCAGTAGAACTCCTTAAAGAACGAATAACTCGAAGCAAGGGGCTCATCTCGAGCGCGCCATTGGCAGCGCCATCGGGGAACCTACTGCATGGGATCCCCAATCTCCCTTGACGGCAGTAAGAAGACAGTATATTAAGCATTGGCGATCTGAAGGGGAAAAGTTGCAATGATGCAATCTTTATCTACCTTCCAGCCAGAAAAACCCTAACAAAACCCTCGACAATGAGGGAAATGCGAAACAGA
>NW_021334282.1:0-358 GCF_001605985.2 Dendrobium catenatum
ATCTTCTGATGTTGTTTGTTTTGAATGCAGGAAGCCTAGATATGTGAGGGCTGATTGTCCTACACTTCAAGATCACTCAAGCAAAGAAAAGGAAAAAGGTGAGGAGAAATCTAAGTCTAGGAAGGACAAGAAGAAAATCCAAAGGAGTTTTTGGGCAGAATCCGGTACTGATTCCTCTGAGACTGAACCAGAGGAATAGACTACAAACTTGTGTTTCATGGGAGAAGATCAAAATGATGAAGAGGTATGTAAACCAGCCTATGATGAATTATTTGAAATTTGTGAAAAAATCCATGCATCATACAAAAAACTTAAGAAGATACATGCCAGCTTAAAATTAGAACATTCGAATCTACAA
>NW_021334283.1:0-321 GCF_001605985.2 Dendrobium catenatum
ATGTTTTTGTATTTTGAGTTTTATGTGGTATTGATATCATTCTTAGATTATAATATCTATTATAATGATATCAATATAAGTTATCTTATTTTGGTTTTAATCTTGTTTAGAAATGTGTGTTAGCCTATATGAAAATCCCTAAAAAATTTTATCATACAAGTGCTATACCTTGAAGTGCAACTTAAAATTAAATTCACTAGAAAATCTAATTTTTCTAAATTTAAGTTTTGCTTATAACTTGATATAATTAAGATTATTAATTTCATGTATCTTATTAGACCACATTATTATTTAATATTATTATTGCAATTTTGATGTTTT
>NW_021334284.1:0-414 GCF_001605985.2 Dendrobium catenatum
AATGATATCATCCACATAAATTTGAACAATGAGTATATCTTTTTCAAATTTCTTTAAAAAGAGAGTTGTATCCACACTTCCTTTTTCAAAAGATCTTTCAAGTAGGAAGGTGCTCAACCTCTCATACCAAGCCCTAGGTGCCTGTTTCAATCTATATAATGCTTTTTTAACTTGAAAACATGATTTGGGTATTTAAAATTTTCAAAATCTGAAGGTTGTTCCACAAAAACATCTTCCTCAATTACCCCATTTAAAAAGGCACTTTTGACATCCACTTGAAACAATTTAAAACCTTTAAAACAGGCAAAGGCGATTAAAACCCTAATTGCTTCAAGTATAGCTACAGGGGCAAAAGTTTCCTCAAAATCAATTCCTTTAATTTGATTATTCCCCTTAGCAACTAATCTAGCCTTA
>NW_021334285.1:0-267 GCF_001605985.2 Dendrobium catenatum
TGGATGATATTACAAGCATTGAAAATTTAGTGTCATAAGTCTTATGAGCAACTTCATCTTGATTGGGCTTTAATTGACTTTATAACAACAATTAATATTTAATTATCCCTCCATTAAGAGCTTAAATATAAGTAAATTTCATTAAATAAAATAAAAGTTTTAAAAATATAAAATTAATTTCGATCAACTCTAAATTAAACATACAACCTATTAACATTGAAATTCAAATTTAAAACTTATTGAATTTTCATTAAACTTAATGACCCT
>NW_021334286.1:0-246 GCF_001605985.2 Dendrobium catenatum
TAGTTGGAGGCCCGAGATGACTAGCTTTTCTTTTACTCCTTGTTTTCTCTCTCTAGCTTTTCTTTTACTCCTTGTTTTCTCCTCTTTCAATTTGAATTCCAAAATTGGCTATATTAATCCTTTCTCCTTTGCTTGAAAGCAAGATGAAGGTGCATCCATCTTTTTACCTTTTCCTTTTTTCCATCTCCATCACAATTTCTTTTCTCAACCTGATGATTTTTCCCAGTGCCATTTCATTTGCTTACT
>NW_021334287.1:0-208 GCF_001605985.2 Dendrobium catenatum
ATCTTACGATCCGGCGTTGGTAGGAGACCTTCGCCGGTGTGCGCAATAGGAATTGAACGTCCGTCTCTGACCGTGATTGCCTCCGAGCCGCGATACGGTTGAGCTAACGAGAGGTTGTCAAACGAGCTAGTCATGTGGGAAGAAGCTCCAGAGTCTAGATACCATTCTTTTGATTGTCTTTCTTGAGTGGCTGCCAGTGCTCTGTTTG
>NW_021334288.1:0-239 GCF_001605985.2 Dendrobium catenatum
CTTGAAAGACCTCATTTCTTCTTCTCACTGGGTTTTTATAGAAGATTTTTCGATGCATTTGAGGACTTCTTGTGGGAATTTTAATATTGATGGGGTAGCTCGTCCTTGTCTGTTTTGGAAAAATGGTTCAAACTATAAGTTCAATAGTTTCATTGAGGAGTATTATTCGGATATTCCTAATTTTTCTTGGCACAAACTTGTATGGCCCAAAAGGAATATCATTAAACATTCGATTTTTG
>NW_021334289.1:0-255 GCF_001605985.2 Dendrobium catenatum
TGCTTCATAAAGCAACAAAAAAACTGTCCCAAATAAAATCTTATTTTGTTCACTTGCTCAAAGTTATTTTGTATTTAAATCTTTATAAAATTATTTCATTATTTTTTCAAGAAGAAACAAGAAGCAAGTTAATGAAAAAAATGAACATAATTTTTTTACATTATGAGTTGTATGAGAATGACATATATGCCAAAATCAATCATCAGATGAATTTTTAAGCATGGGGCTTTATCTTATTAGCTCAACATTTGATTT
>NW_021334290.1:0-1127 GCF_001605985.2 Dendrobium catenatum
GCCTCCTCCAAATTAGGGTCCTTTAGAGTATGGATTGAATTTCTGTTTGATTCTCTGTACCTGATGTGATGTGGTGTGATTGTTAGCTGTTATGTTTTTATGTTTTATGTCATGCTATGTGATGTTTTATGTTGTTAGTTTTTATTTAGTGTTTTGAAAAATGTGTTTATTTATATCAATCATACTCAATGTAATACCCTTTATTATGATATCAATAAAAGTTATCATGTCTTGGTTTAATATTTTTAATTTCATTTCAAAAATATGTGTTAGCCTATATGATCATCGTTCAAATAATTTGATCTTATAAGTGTTATATCTCGAATTGCAACATAAATTGAATTCATTAGAAAAATCTTATTTTTTTTAATTTAAGTTGTGATTATAACTTGATCTAGTTAAAAATGTCAATCTCATGTCTCTTGTTAGACTAATATAGTTTTTATATTATTATTACAATTATGATATTTTTTTATTTTATATTTCTCTTATCAATATAAACATTATTATACTTAGAAAAATTTGAGATTTTAAATTATTGATTTTGAAAATATCAAGATTACACTTGAAAATTACAAATATACAAAATACCAAAAGTATGCGCAATGGTTCGCAAATTTAAAAAGAGGCATAAAATTATTCTAAAATATAAAAGATGCACAAAATGTACTACAAATATTAAAAAGATGCGCAAAGCAACACAAGTGGTATTTTATTCTTTCCCTAATCTTTCAATCTTTCAATTCAAATTAATCTTCTATATGATTTTATTTGATATTGAAATTTGAAATATACAAATTTTACATTCTTCTAATTTGCAATGATTTTGTTTATCTCAGTGTCTAAGTTGAATCATGATTTTGATATTTTTTTTTCTTGTTTGTGTTATATCTCTTTTTAAATTATATGAATACTTCTATTTCTCTAATGAACTTTAACTTTATTTGCAAATATATCTCAATCTCTTTCAAGGATTAATTATTAAAAGCTTTTCATATGACTTCTAACATTTCTATATTTTTTTTCTTGTTCTTCTTCTCTTTTTGTTGCTGTCAAAAAGGGAGAGAAATATTGTTCGTTTGTTTTATCATTGGTATCATTATTCATTTGTTTTATCATTGCATTTA
>NW_021334291.1:0-517 GCF_001605985.2 Dendrobium catenatum
TTTAAATACTCATCTTGATGAAATGAGTAATATGATGAAACAGTTATTTGGACAACTTGGCATGATGGCAACAACTAACCAACGGCCTATAGCAAATACTCAAGGAAATGTTCAAATTGCTCTTGATGTAGTGCTCACTCCTGACAGAAAATTTGAGGAGTTAGAGGAGCCAATATTGATTACCCCTAGAGAAGGTGAAATGGTCAGCAAAGCTCAAATTGAAAATCTTATCAGTCAAAAAGTGAAAGCACTTATTGCTTCTGAAGCTATTGAAGCTTTAGTTGGGAAAGGTCGTCCATATCCGATGGAATATGGCCAAGAAAAGTATCCAAAGGGGTATATAGTGCCAAAATTTAATTTGTTTGATTGTACTGCAAATCCTCGTAACATCTTGCACAATTCAAAGCGACCTGCGGAAATACAGAAGGAAATGATGCTCTATTACTACAATAATTTGTCAGTAGTTTAATAGGTACAGCTTTTGAATGGTATGCTGAGTTACCAAATGACTCAGTGA
>NW_021334292.1:0-447 GCF_001605985.2 Dendrobium catenatum
GCCGAATTTTCGGAGCCCACATTAGGCTTCACCTCTCTCAACTCTCTCAAACTCTCCAAGGAACACAAGAGCAGAAATTTTCTATAATAATCTTTCATTCCCTTGAATAGAAACATAAGGGGCTTACAAACAGCCTCATACAATGAAAGAGAACTAAAAGTCAATATTGCCCCTAGGGCTTACATATGACCAAACCCTTAAGTAAGGGTAAAACGGAAAATGCAACTAAAACAAATACATAATGCAAACAAATACATGATTGTGGCCGTAGATCGTCGGCCACGTCTTTGATATACTTTCCATGATCTGATGCCCCCATCACACGCCCACACAAAAATAAACCTGGTTTGACTGAACAGTATAGATAGGGCTGTCAATTCGGGTCGAACCCGACCCGACCCAAATTTAAACGGGTCAACCCGAACCCGACCCGAGCGGGTTACGGGT
>NW_021334293.1:0-419 GCF_001605985.2 Dendrobium catenatum
CTGGCGGGCTGCTTGCTTACCGAGATATGGACTCCTTCGTTCCGTGAACTTCCGCTTTGATTCCCGTTCTGGTTTTATGAGGGGCTGATTTCTGAATGGGTATTTGGAAAACCTATGATACATTATGCTTGGGATCTTGTAAATATTAACTAAGGTGGCTTTTGGCATTCCTCTACTTTGCCTATAAATAAGAGATGTTGTTGTGAAGGAAGGCAGTTGATATTGGTGAGCATAGTTTGCAATTAACCTGCGGGTTTATTCGGAAATCCTGCGGGCTCTTTCCACCCTTCTTTTCTCATCCCCTCTGGAAATCCTGCGGGTTCTTTCCACCCTTTCTTCTTGGGCTTCTAACCTCTTCGTCTCTCCACAAGTGTCACTCCATTTGTATCCTTCTTCTCAACAGTGAAACAACTTTAGGG
>NW_021334294.1:0-319 GCF_001605985.2 Dendrobium catenatum
GGAGGTTTTGTTATCCATATTCCAAACATAAAAAAACAAGCCTATCTCACACCAGATGAAATTAATGTCAATTTCAAAGAGAATTTATGTCAGAATATTGATATTGGACTTCACATGGTGAGACATTAGCATTATACATGTTAGAAAATTTAATTGTTGCTTATGTTGAAAGTTTCATGTGATAGAAATAATGATGCCTTTATTTATTAATGCAGAGTTATCATTTAAAATAATTCAGCAATTGAGAATCCAATTTATGCATATCAGTGTTGTCTAATGTAATAATGGTGCTCCTTATGTAAATCATTTTGGCTATATA
>NW_021334295.1:0-708 GCF_001605985.2 Dendrobium catenatum
GTAGCTCCTGAAAGAACAATGAATACTAATACAAAAATTAAGATCTTTGTGGACCTTTTTAAACAAAAAATAATGTTGAATAAACTTATTAAAGGAAAATTACCGTCTGATGTATCATGATCAAAAGAATTGCTCTATACTTCATTAAATTGCCTGATCAACTGTGTTTCAATGACCTTGCTGGCTATGACTTCATTTGAGTAGCTTTTTTATTGTTTTCATACGTAGTTTATTAGTACAAAATTTTTCGATAAAAAAATTTATGTACTAGAAAAATATTTTAGAAAGCAGTAAGAAAGTTACGTTTGGGACAGCTTTAGATCACTGTTTTTTGTTTCATACTTTCAAAAGATTTTTTAATTAAAAAATAGCTTTACAAAGAAATAAGAAAGTCGTCCCAAAGGAAGCCTAAGGCTACATTTAGGATGGCTTTCAAGAAGTTTTTTAGTATAAAATTTTTAATTTTTATATTAAAAATTTATTTTAAGAAACAGTAAAAAAATTGTCACAAATAAAGCTTAAATGTGTGGATTTAATAGGCTTTGTACTCAGCAATCTCTTATAAAATAACTTCTCCTAAGGTTTCACTGTGCTCTTAATATATTTTCTTGAGGTTCATTAATTTTCAAAGATTTAAGGATCAGTTTTCTCATGATTATTAGACTGAATAGGATTGAATTCAATTCATAAGGAACATGGAAGAGCTTT
>NW_021334296.1:0-1448 GCF_001605985.2 Dendrobium catenatum
TGTCTGATCTGGAGAGGGGTAGTGAGGACTCGTCGAGAAAGGAGGGAAGTGGCCTGGGAAGTATGGAGGTACAACTACAGGTGGATCTGAAGGTCTCTGACCCTGCTGACTCGGGGACTGCTGCTGGTCCCTTGGTGGTGGTGTAGGTACAACAGGAGGTGAAACTGAAGGTCCCTCACCTTCATCAGGCTGTGTGGCTCTGCTAGGAGTAACAGAAAACTTCTTCCGGCAGAACTTTGAGGCAAATGATTTCCTTGGAGGATCATCGCCTAAAGTCATCTGCATTAAAAGAAATAATTAGTAAAGCATTGTAATATATAAAAAGTATAAAACTTGTTAAAAATTTAAAGCAGTTAATGAAAAAATAGTTAATGAAGTAGTTAATGAATTACAAGTTAAAAATTAATAATTTCATTTCTTAGAATTCAAAAATTACTATTCAAAATATTACAAAACAGTAAAATTCAACAATTCTAAATTACAAAAACTACTTGGAATCATCAAAACTATTTTTATTGCTCTCAATGGTATCTTCACTTTCATCCTCGTTCTCATCTTTGTATGAACTAGTTGAACTATTCACATCTTCTAACTCCATTTTAATACTAGAGGTTGTAGTTGACATCTCCTCAATTTCAACAGGCTTACAACTTGACATCTCATCTTCTTGATGTGCAGTTGCTACAATGTATTGTAAATCAATTATTCCCCGTGCTTTTGTTTTTATGATAGCTAGCCAATCTTGTTTACCTCTACGACCACTGGGATATTTGCTAAAATAAACTTGAATAGCTTGACTTGCTAACACAAATGAATCAAACTTCCCGTATCTTCTACTATGTTTTACATCTATTAAACCATACACAGGTCAAACCCTTGTGCTTCTATTCTGTACTGGATCATACCATTGACAGTTAAACAAGCATACAAAATTCTCATCTTCGCCTGGGTATTCCAAGTAAAGAACCTCATTCAGAATACCGTAATAATCACACTCATCTTCTTCATGAGTGTTCCCTCTAACACATACTCCATAATTTTTAGTTTTTTCTTCCTTCACTCCATGACTTGGTATGAAATCTGAACCCATTCACTACATATATTGGCCAAGTTTTTACTTTTCCTGATGTGCTCCAACCAGACAACATATCATAAGCTGGAAAATCACCAATGGTCCACAATAATGCAGCTCGAAGGAGAAAATTTTGTTTTGTTGATGTGTCATATGTGAGCACTCCTTCTTCCCATAATAACTTGAGGTCATCAATTAATGGTTGTAAAAAATATCAATTTTTGCTTTCGGATTATGTGGTCCAGGTATTATAAGAATTAAGAAAATGTACGGAGTAGTCATACACAACTATGGTGGAAGGTTGTATGGTGTTAATATAACTGGCCAATAAGAGTACAGTGTAGCTGTTTGACTATAGGGGGTAAAACCATCAGCA
>NW_021334297.1:0-241 GCF_001605985.2 Dendrobium catenatum
ATTTTGCTGCTTGCTCGATTGAATATCCCCTTTTTATATTTTCATGGAGCAGATATTTTCGTCCACACAATTGAAAAAATAAAATAAAGTTTCATTTTTCTTCATTTGGAATGATATTGTTTGTCTAAATTAAGTAATTGGGGGTACTAATTTTGAAAACTGTAGGGATCATAGCTATAATAGTGATCCAAGTAGCCAACTTGCACCAGCCATTAGAAGCTTGCTACTTGAAGCTTTGTAA
>NW_021334298.1:0-1406 GCF_001605985.2 Dendrobium catenatum
TAGCCCTTCATGCAGCCTCTGCAATGTCTCTAGAGCCCCATCGCTGGGCTGGTTGCTGCTTAGAAGTCCACCAGGTATTAAATAAGGCAGTTGCCTCAGCTGATCAACCATCAAAGCTACCAGAGGCCAGTGCAGGTAACTGGTAGCAAAGGAACTTTCCTGCACCAATTGGGAGCACTAGCATTGTAGAGTCACTCGAGATCGCATGTCGGATAGCCTCCACTTGCCCTTCATGGAAGGAATCATATCCATGCATAAGCTTCAGAAGTTTCCTCAGCTTTTAGCCTTTTATCTACCAATTCCATTTGGCTAACAAGAGCATTTGGGGAAATTTGAGAGAAAAAATGAGGGAGAGAATTAGGAATTGGAGATTGTAGGGCGATTTTCTTCATCGACGCTAATGAGAAATTTGCTTGTCTCGCTAAAAGGAATAATTCTTTTATTTCTAATTTAAATAATTTAGTTTTTTTTTTATCAAATCTTTATTTTTTTTATCCAAAAATGAAAATAATTTTGTATTGATAAAATTTTCATCATGTAACTTTTTTATATGTTATAGAGATTGAGATAATGAATATTTTTAGTATTTATTTAAGATTTTTTGCCTAGGATTTTGAAAGAACGGTGATTTTTATCAATTCAAAAATTCATTTTGGCATTTAATAATATTGTTTTAGTTCAATTAAAATTTCATAATATTGTTATATATAATCTATGTTATTTTAGTTAATTTTTAAAAATATGAATTTTGGCTTAGTAGAATTTTTTTTTTATTGACTACCATTAAAATATTTTGACACTTTCTGAATTAAGCTCAATTATAATTTATTTATTGCAATGCATTGAAAATGAATGTGGGTATATAGTTTATTTGGTCACTATTACTACTATAATACTATGATAATAATATGTGGAGGGAAAAAATAACTAAATATTGGTTATTTACTAACATTGATTGGAGATTAATTGACTTGTACAAGATGTTGGGTCAACGACCTTTCATTTAAATATTATGATTGGGTGTTATCCTTTACTAATTCACGTGATTCACTGATTGAGAGTTGGAAGGAAATAATTACTGAGCCGACAAATAAAGAGTGACGACTCTATTTACTAAACCAACGATTTATTTTTTATTTTTTTTTAAGGAACTAACCCCAAATTTTATTGAATAAAAAGGGAAAGAACAACAGCCAAAGAAATCCAACAACTCACACTTACATCAAAAATGCCCAACACAATGAAAGAAAAATCTAAGCAGACAAAACACGTCGTATAAAATGACAACCAATAGGACTCAGTCTGTCAATCCAGCACCCACTGAGCAGCTAAGAGACAACCATCAATTGGCGGAGAAAACCACCAAGCATCCTGTGAGACCTCGTTCCTTTGCTGTAGCTGCTGGG
>NW_021334299.1:0-792 GCF_001605985.2 Dendrobium catenatum
CAAAATTTTCGGGATGCTCAGCTTGGCTTCCAAAGTGTGCCATATAGTTGTGATTTCGCTGTAGGATGATTTATTTCAGTTGTAGCCTTCACGCACCTTTGGGTTTTGGTAGAATGAGAATCTATGTACCTTTTCCAAGATTTTTGTCTTTTTCAGTTATGTAGTTGAATCTATGTAATTTTTTTTTTTGTTAAAGTTTGTTGTAATCGCCTTTAATTTTCATTTGAAGTCTGCTTTGGCCGTGCTTTTCAGTGACGGAACTAAATTTTTTTATGTTAAAGTTTGCTGTAATAGCCTTTAATTTGTTCAGTTGGAAAAATATGCTTTTAAATAAGAGAAAAGAGTAATGCTAAATATAGTAACCACATGATTTTTCAGTTTTCATTGTGCTCTAATGAATGTAATGGACATGTTCACTATACAACTGTTATAATTTTCTAGTGACTTCAAGTTGATGAAATATGGCTTTGATGAAATATGCATTGATGTACCTATCAACTTGATGAAATCTGCTTTGATGAAATATGCATTGATGTACCTCCTTGTGATACAAATTGGCTTTTGTCTGAAACAAATTTGCATTTGTCTGATACAAATTTGCATTGAAATACTTCAGATTATTGAAGCACAACATGTCCAATTTCCTACGTGGAGTTCTTCCTGACGAGCTATGCGAACTAATAGTTGACCACGTACAGTTGAGAAATGAAATACGCAGTGTTGCACCAACTCTTTTAAGTGATAGTAGCTCGTCCGAAGAAGATACCAACATGCCAAGACCTATGTTTACGA
>NW_021334300.1:0-254 GCF_001605985.2 Dendrobium catenatum
TCGTCTAGAATTTCTCATCCGTGGAAGGGTCGGTAGATTTAAGGATTTAGCAATTGATAGTGGTTATCTGCCAGCTTTAGGAGGAAGTAAAAGGAGATAGGTTCTCTGCCGTACCGAGGTGGCAAAAAGAGGTTCTTTGTAAAAGCTTCTCCACGTAGTTGTGGGGGCTAAAGGAGAGTCACGATTGTAGTGCAATACTCTGAGGGCACCTCCGGGAAGTGGACGTAGGTCGAGTTGACCGAACCACTATAAAT
>NW_021334301.1:0-256 GCF_001605985.2 Dendrobium catenatum
GCTGGTCAAACAAGTCGTCAATCTGAGGTAAAGGATACTTGTTCTTGATCATGACTTTGTTCAAATCTCTGTAATCCACACACATATGAAGTGTCCCGTCCTTCTTCTTCACAAACAAAATAGGTGCTCCCCAAGGAGAAACACTAGGACGGACAAAGCCTCTGTCTACTAACTCCTGAAGTTGAACTTTCAGCTCAGAAAGTTCTTTCGGTGCCATCATGTACGGAGCTTTTGATATCGGAGCTGTACCCGGAAA
>NW_021334302.1:0-328 GCF_001605985.2 Dendrobium catenatum
CGATAATTAAAAATAATTATAGATAAAAGTGTCTCATGTCCACTTATTTCTCTTAAGTTGTTTATATTTTTGCTCGGTGCTTCTATTGTACTTTAACCATGAGAATTTGCTTATTTCTCAACTACTTAATATCAAAGGTCAGAATGCATTCAAGTTCTTCTTTTAAGTACTCAAATTAGGTTGCACTTTCAATTCGTCTTCAAGAACTCTTTGCTCCACATTTGATACCCATTTTATCAACACAGACACATGGAAGACATTATGAATATCATACATGTGATTCAACAGAAATAATCTATAAGCATATTTACCAATTCGTTCAATAACT
>NW_021334303.1:0-270 GCF_001605985.2 Dendrobium catenatum
TGATTTAAATTCCTAAACAAAATGTCTTTGCAACATTGATATTTATGTTTTTTGTTTTGTTATGTTAGTGTTTATGTTAAGTGTTTGTTTTTATGATTGTTTTTTCTTTTAAGTTAAGTGTATTTTGTTAATTGTCTTTAGATATTATGAAATGTGTAATCCTTTCATTAATATCAATGCATTTCATCCTTGTTTCAAAGTTGATTTGTTTTTGAAATGTGGTTAATTTTCATGAATTTTATTAGTATTATTTAATCTTCATAGTGCTTA
>NW_021334304.1:0-206 GCF_001605985.2 Dendrobium catenatum
TATGGATTGAAACAGGCACCTATGGCTTGGTATGAGAAGTTGAGCACCTTCCTACTTGAAAGATCTTTTGAAAAAGGAAGTGTGGATACAACTCACTTTCTAAAGAAATTTAGAAAGGATATACTCATTGTTCAAATTTTTGTGGATGATATCATTTTTGGATCTTCACATAAAAATCTTTGTGATGATTTTTCTAAAACAATGAG
>NW_021334305.1:0-365 GCF_001605985.2 Dendrobium catenatum
CAGGAGTTTCAATTTTGTAAAAAGAGTTGGGATAACAGTCAAGCCAAGCACTGTTAATGAACATTCTATCCAGCTTAATATAAAGAGGAAACTCTATTATTGAACCAGGTGTATCTCAAACCAGTAGAAGCAAGGTCTAAAGATCCAGAATCAAAAACCCAACTGTTCATTTCATTCATCTAACTATGATGAGGAGGGGATCCCCCCAATTTCTCTTTGGTGTCCCTAAAACAGTTGAAATCTCCAATAATAAGCCACGCGGTAGTAATTTTGTTTGCAAGGTCAGAGAGCATAGCCCAAAGAGGGATCCGGTCAGCAGAACTATTAGCAGCATAGACCACGGTTAAGAAAAAGGTAGAGGAAGA
>NW_021334306.1:0-275 GCF_001605985.2 Dendrobium catenatum
CAATATTAACACAACTAAAACATGTAAAGATAACGTACAAAAGGAAATCACTAACACAAGAACAATACTGAAGTACAGAACATACATAGAGCAAACACTGAACAAATCACTCAAATGGACCCTGATTTGGAGGAGGAGGTGGTGCTGCACCAAAAAAGCTAAAGTAACTACTTATCGTGAACATGTTGGTATTAATAGCATTTATTTGTTCATGCATATATCCCATATCCTGATTGTACTAAAAATCTTGCTGCTGCAGATGAGTTTCAATTTGA
>NW_021334307.1:0-275 GCF_001605985.2 Dendrobium catenatum
GTCCCCACAACCGTATATCTATTTGATAGTTCGAACCTTGTCGACTCCTATTGATCCGTTATAGAAGGATCGGGTTCTGTAGGCTTCATGCCTTTGTTCATGCATTTTCTTTGTTGAAGGCCTTAAAGGCCGAATATGAATGTTGTAGACGCCTTCTGTCTGCTTGTATCAGTGTTGCAGATCCGGTGGCGATGGATTTTGATATTGACTCCCCCTTTCTCATTCACCGGGGGAAGGATCTTTCTGAACTTTGGAGTCAATGACTGCTGATTTGG
>NW_021334308.1:0-384 GCF_001605985.2 Dendrobium catenatum
CCGACATTCTGCTGAAGGCCCGACACTCTGCTCAAAGCCCGACATTCTGCTGAAGGCCAAACACTCTGCTGAAGGCCCGACGTTCTGCTCAATGCTCGACGCTCTGCTCAAGGCCCGACATTCTGCTGAAGACCCGACGCTCTGCTCAAGGCCCAACATTCTGGTCAAGACTCGACGTTCTGCCGAAGGCCCAATGTTCTGGTCAAGGCTCAACGTTCTGCCGAAGGCCCAATGTTCTGCTCAAGGCTCGAAGTTCTGTTCCAGGCCAGACTACCAACTAACACTTGAACTTCCAGGTGACGTCGGGTCTAACACCAGACTCCTATCGAACAGTTACTAGTTGTAATATGATCGCCATTGGAGGCGATTCAGCCCTTTGTAACC
>NW_021334309.1:0-2626 GCF_001605985.2 Dendrobium catenatum
ACAACACAGTCTTCAAGAGGGTGACTAAGAATCCGGAGGTATGGACAATACTTGGGATCATCTTTCTTACTTTCATCTTCAGGCCTCCTGGCCTTTGGCAGCTGGAAATCTGGTTTCTTTAACAAACTCTTGAAAATCCTCTTAACTGAATCCCTCTTAAATGGATATGGTTTTTCCAATCTCTCTCTAAAAGGGATAAAGTTAGGGTCTTTGGTGTACTTAGGAGTGATCTGAAAGGGCTGTCTCTGAGCTGGTTGTGGTGGTAGTAGTGGAGGAACACTGGGCTGACTAGCCACTGGCGTTTTTCCCTTGTCAACTGCCGACACTACTGCCTTTTTCTCTAAAGTCTTAACTAATCTAGGACCTTTCTTGTCTTCAGACTGCTCTCGTAGGAATGGCATCTTATGAGCCTCTTCCTGCAACTTGCTAGCCTTATTAAGAAGTTTTTCAAAAGTTTTAATGGTGAAACCCTTCAGGAGAAAAGCAACAGGGCCATGGATATTCTTAAGGAGGATCTCCACCGCATGTTGCTCTTGCAACTGGGGTTCACACTTCATCGAGGGGTTTTTCCACCTCAAGATGTACTCAACTAGAGACTCACCCAGCTTTTGTTTCTCAACAACAAGATCGCCCACGGTAGTTCGTTGTTGCGCTCCAGAAAATCTTTTAAGGAAAAGGTTTTCTAGATCGCTAAAGGTTCTTACTGAAACCTTGGGCAGATCGGCGTACCACTCAAAAGCAATGTCGGATAGACTACTTACAAATTGGCGAAATAGTAGACCATCCGACCCTCCCGCATTGCAACAACTTGCTCTGAAGTGGGCCAGATGCTGTCTCAAATTTTCTATTCAAGTGAAAATTTTAAAAGTTGTGGCACAAAGCCTTTTGGGTAGGGAACTGAATCATATTCTTTGGGGTAGGGTCTACCCTTTGGGATAGATGCGGTTCCATGCGAAAAGGCTAAGGCCTCCCTTACCTGGTCCTTAAAAAGTTGCTTAATATCCTTTTGAGGCAGAGTTGGAGGAACAGGGGGAACTGTAGGTGGTGCTGGAGATGCCTCTGTTAGGTAAGGAGGGATCACTGGTGTTGACTCGGGAGGCTTGGGACTAGATTCTATCTTTCTAACCCTTTCCACAATCTCTCGAGCCGTTTGTTGAATCTTAAGTGAATCCTGCTCTGACTTGTCAAATCTTTCTTATATTTCTTTAACTTGTGACATCATAGTTGTCAACTGATTTTCCATGTTTTTAATATGCTCCTCACCCTTAGCCCTTATGGACTCATCTGAATCAGACCCAGCAACATGTAGATCATCATCTCTAGCAAGCCAGCGCCTACCAGGTTCGGCCTCTTTGTTGGATCCTCTAGTTTCGACCATGGAAACGCTACCAACACAATCATCTTCCTCTCCAAGGAGGTCATCCAAGTCTGGGCCAAAAGAGGCCATTCCCTCTTTATTCAACAAAATATTTCTTATTTCTTGAACTACCTCCTCGACCGGTCTATCCCCAATTGACTTAGGATCGAGGGGTAAGTATCCTTTGTACTCAGCCATATCGAATAATTCTTTAGAATCTAGGAGGGCAATGATTTCTGTAAGTTTTGGGTTAGGATTCGGTTGAGACTTTGTAACCGGTTCATCTTTCATTTCTAGATCTAGGTTAATTCTCTCCTCTTCGACTATCCCAGAACTGGTAGTCAGAAGAGTGGCATCCTCTACAGGGAGAGGGACATATACCTCGGGGGGAGAAGCAGGAGCTTGTAAAGTGATAGCTCCTACATCTGGCAAGGTAAGGTCCTCAGACACCTAACTAGGGAACCTAGGAATGACACTTGGACCTTGGGGATCATCAACTGGGACAACAGGGGTGGTGGCTATTGGATCTCTAACTAAACTGGCTGTAGTAGGGCTGTCAACTATAACAACTAGGGTACTAGTCTGGACATCCATCAAGTCAACTGAAACAGGAGTAGGGTTGGCTGGAACTCATTGGAGTTGCAAAATGAACTTAGAAGTTCTAGGAGGAGGTGACAGACTCTCCAACTTAGTTCTCTTTGGCACATATTTCTTTTCAGGAGATTTGGATCTTTTCCCTTTTATGTCCACAGACTTTTGAATCTCGACCCCCTTTGGCTTAAAAATCACTGAGGCCAATCGCACAGGTTTATGAAGGGGTACCAGAGGTCTACCAGTAGGTTGGTGGCCTCTCTCAGACCCAGTCAACACAATACCCTCCGTTTGAGAGGACGGAGGGCATGGCGCCCAGTGGTATCCATCAACTAGTACTGAAGTGGCGGGCTTTCTAACATACTTCTTATTTCCCCTAACAGGTTGTGGAGTCAGATTCTTCACCTCAGACGCCTCTTCTTTTAACACTTCTTTTTGGAAGCGATGAGAGATCACTCCCTTCAACTGTTTCATGTACTGCTCCTTTGTTTGCCCAGATTGTGCAACATAGGTATGAATTATGTTTTTCAAAGCTCTTGTTTTCTGCAGATACTTTTCCTTTGGAGTCTTTTTAGTCGAGTAGTCGACTGGGCATGGTGGGGAACGGGCTATCCTAGCTGCCCTCTCCTCCCCTTGAGCTTAAGCCAGGGGGTAAAAGTGACTCCCCTTTAGGAGGGG
>NW_021334310.1:0-642 GCF_001605985.2 Dendrobium catenatum
TGTTTGATTGACCAGTTGTTAGTTAGTGCAACAGTAAGTAACATACGTATTGTTACCATTTTTGCGACCGGACTAAAGGTCTCGGTGAAGTTGACGCCGAATTCTTGCGAACAGCCTTGTGCAACAAGTCTGGCTTTGTAGTTTGTGACTCGTCCTTCCGTATTTATTTTAGTTTTGAATGTCCATTTACTTCCCAATACGGGCTTGTCCTTTGGAACCGGAACCAAGACCCATGTTCCTTGTGCCTGTAGTGCCGTGAACTCAGAGGTCATGGCCTGTCTCCAATTCTCGTGTTTGGCAGCTTCATTTTATGTTTTGGGTGTTGCTTGGTTTGTAGTGGTAGCGGAAAGAGTGAAGATCTGCTTCGGCTTCGAGATACCGGATCGAAGCTGAGTTTGCATGGGGTGACGGACGGGAGGTACTCTGGACAAGCTGGGTGGAGTTGGCGGTATAGAACTGTCGCTGCTTACCAGTCTGGGTTCCGTGTGTGGTATATGTTGATGTGTTTGGGAGATGGACGTCGGTTTGGTGTTTTCTGGATTAAGTGAGGATATGGTGGATGAGGGAATGAGGAGAAGCGGAGAGTAGTCTTTGTGCTGTTGCGAATTAGGTGGAGTAGCAGCTGTTGTAGAATGTGGAAAC
>NW_021334311.1:0-754 GCF_001605985.2 Dendrobium catenatum
TTTACCTATTAAACACTTAAAGTTACCTATTTACTAATATACCACCTCAAACCCTTTAACCTAATCAAAAAAACCACTCCGTTCGCTCCCGTCACAGCTCGGCCCTCTCGGCCATCTCCGACCTCGTTCGCCTCTTCACCGAGCTCTTTATAGAATTCATGGCGGAAAAAGCTGGGAATGCTGCTGCCCGCAAGCGGCGGAAGACTGTCAAGCTTGAGGATCTGCGAACTGCCATCACCGGCCACTCGCCAACTGCTGACTTCCTCCTTGACTCCCTTCCCGAGACATCAAAGCCACCGCCTATTCCGACTAGTAAAAAGAACAATTCGGAGAAGCCGCTTCCTCCTGGTACGCGCCGGATAGATGACTTGTTCTCCAAGTCGTCAGAGATAGTGCAATACAGAGCCGCTGATTTCTGTATTTGACTTTGGTCCTGTTGTGGTTCATAAGGTGATATGATGATCAAGCATTTTAATTCTAAGAAAAATCATGTAGCCCCATCTGGCCCTTTAAAGATTTGTCTCCTGGTAGTGTTGATCTATCTTCTATCTTCTCTAATGAGGAAGAGCTCGATTATCTTATTCCATGTCCTATCATTAGCAGTAGACCTCCTGTGTTTCAGTTGACAGTTTGGTAGGCACGGTGAAGAGGCGAACGAGGTCCGGCGGAGTCTGCTGTGACGGGAGCGAAGGAGTGGTTTTTTTGATGAGGTTAAACGTTTTGAGGTGGTATATTAGTAAATAGATAACTTTAG
>NW_021334312.1:0-232 GCF_001605985.2 Dendrobium catenatum
CTAAAGGCTATTGGAAAAATGATAAGTTTATCTAAGGAGATTTTGTAAGTTGAAATGGAAAGGAGATTAGAACTGGAGACTACTAAGATAGTGAAAGAAGCCCCAACAAACCAATGCTAATAAAATAAATGTATGATTGATAATTAATCTTAAAATATCTTACTTTTTAATAAGTAATTCAACCAATTATATTTGACCAAAATCTAAATAAATTATACATGATCAATCATTA
>NW_021334313.1:0-369 GCF_001605985.2 Dendrobium catenatum
TTCAAAAAAATTGGCACCAATGTCTCCTGTTTCATCATATGCCATTTCAATTCATTTAGAATTTTTAATTTTACCTTTTGTCTTATCATAATGATATAAGAATTTCAGAAAATTCTAAATTATCAACTAGCTTTGAAGCTTTTTACAACAATGAAATGTCTTCAAGCTTGCTGCCAGACATTGTGTTAGACCGGTCCATTGGACCGGTCAAGCCGGTTCGATGGGACAGGCTTACGCGAACAGAGGCAGAAATATCCGCCTCCTGTATGCGTTGAACGCACGCCTGAGCGTGCGTGAGCTGTTTAGGAAGGATTTTTGAGGGAGTTAGGAGGGAAATTTGAATGTAGACAGGTAATGCAAATAAAATGA
>NW_021334314.1:0-203 GCF_001605985.2 Dendrobium catenatum
ATGAATGTCAAATTCACGGTGACATTATACATCAACCTCCAAACCCATTGCATCCTACAATTGCCTCTCGGCCATTTGAATGTTGGGGTACAGATATAATTGGTCCAATTGATTCACCATCATCAGCTGGACATCGCTTTATCTTAGCTGCGACTGATTATTTTTCAAAGTGGGCGGAAGCAGCTCCTTTCAAAGAAGTTACT
>NW_021334315.1:0-266 GCF_001605985.2 Dendrobium catenatum
ATAGAAGTAAAAAAGAAAATGTGCTTATCTAGCACTATAACAGAAGAAAGAAAAGCAAAACTAGTGCTAACGAAGAAGCTGGAGTGGCAACTATCGACTTGGCCTTGGGAGGCCTCACCTCAACTGCCTCTAAACTCTGTACAGCTTACTCAATCATCTGCTAAATCTCCTTGGAGAGTGCGAACTGCCACTCTTCCTCAGAACTCTAAGGTAAACTGCCACTACTGCCCTGACTGTCATTCTGGATGGGACTGTGGCTGGGGCTG
>NW_021334316.1:0-292 GCF_001605985.2 Dendrobium catenatum
AGAAGGATGACGTCAGGTAGAAGTCCAACAATGGAAAGAAATCCATCTTCGGATAGACGTCTAGTGAAAGTCCGATAACTAGTAGAAGTCCGGTGTCAGGTCGAAACTTGGCGAAGAGTGAAGGCCCGACGTCGGGTAGAAGTCTGTCGTCTGTTGGTGGCCGAGAAGAACTCCGACATCACTTGGGTGGAGTTTCGGCGTAAGGAGGGAACTCTGTCGTTAATTGGACAGAATTTCAGTATCCCGTGGAAGTTTGGCAGAATTCTGGCGTCATTTGGAGTTCGGGCGGAAC
>NW_021334317.1:0-5437 GCF_001605985.2 Dendrobium catenatum
CTTAATTTAATCATCCATACTTGTACGTTTCACATCACTTTAATGGCCTAGATAGGGTCCTTATCTACAAGAATCTTATTTAGAATTTTAATAATAATAATAATATTATTATTATTATTGTATTCTAGAAGCAAAAATCAACATTTCACAATTAGGGGATGTTTGTTTTTTGAATTCTCAAAAGCTTTTCACAAATGAAGGAAACAACTCATAACTTTTATACTTCACATTCTGGTAGAATCTGATTTAAATGAAATGTTGATTTTTTGCATCTTAATCCCTTTCTTGTTGGCTCTCAACTTGTTCATGTGGAGATAAAAGCTAGTAATTTATCTTTTATTCTATATGCAGTTTATGCCTTGAATGACAGCGCATGAAGAATAGAGCTTTGAAATTCTTTAAGAAATTTTAGTATTTTTGTATCTTCCTCTAACCTTCCTTGGGTGGTCTTAAAGACTTCAATTGATGTAAGGATGCTTCGAATAAAGTTGGGGGCAATATTATTCACCATAGTAAACTATGGGATTTTAACAATATGATTTTTAGAATATAGGTTTACAGGACTTGTCTTATGTGGAGCTTAATTTCACTCGGTTTAACAACCAAATTAACTCTCTTATTCATATTAAGCTTGACAGGATGCTTGTTAATGAGTCTTGGATTGATAAGTTTCCTAATTCATATTACAAGGTGGAAGCTCTAAGATGCTCGGATCACTTTCCTCTTATTATCCACAATGATTTTTGTACAAGGTTGAATCACATTTTTTACATGAAAATTATTGGATTAATAACCCTAATTATTGGGACATATTATATTCTATTTTTTTGCTCCATATGGAGGAGACCCTATTTTCTTTTTTTTACTCAAAATTGAGGTTGTTCAAATAGAATATTAGGAGTTTGAAATGGAATTCTGCTAATCATCATTATCTAGTGACTTTCTTCTTCAATAGTGTAAAAAATCATCCTCTTTGTCTTGCCAAGCCTGATATTCACAAGGCCTTTGACTCTTTATCTAGTGACTTAATTTTTTTTTTAGAATGGAACAAAAGGGGTTTCCTCTCATTTTTATTCAATGGATTAAGGCTTGCATTTATGATGTTCGCTACTCTTTATGTTAAAATGGCTCGATTTAGGGGGTTTTTGGCTCCACTAATGGGTGTAGACAGTGTTGCCCTCTTTCTCTATATTTTTTTTTGTATTGCCATGGATGGTTTATCCTCTATTTTTGATGATATGATAAGAAGTGAGGACTTAAAAGGTATTCAATATGGTGAAGGTCCTATTCTCCACTAATAATTTACTGTCACTTAAGAAAATTCTTCATAATTTTAAAAATATATCTGGCCTTAACGTTAACACATTCAAAAACTCAATTCTATTCTCCAGATTAACTCAATCTCAAAACTCTTTAGCTAGTATTCTTAATATCTCTAATGAGACAACCACATATATATACTTAGGCATTCTCATTGGGACAAAAAGAGTTCTTATTTCTTATGTTCAACCTCTCCTAAAAAAGGTGACTTTTATGCTTGATGGGTGGAAAGCTTAGTCATTATCTTTGGTTGGAAGATTGCTAGACTTTTGATTCACCATTTGGAGTACTATCGCTTATTGGATTCATGGTGTTATTATGCCTAAAATTTGTATTAAATTTTTTAATAAAATTAGTGCTCGATTCCTATTCAGTGGGGATATCAACACTAAAAAATGCTTCCCATCTCTTGGGAGAATACTTGTAAGCCTATTCGGGGATGTCAACACTAAAAAATGTTTCCCATCTCTTGGGAGAATACTTGTAAGCCTATTCGGGGATATCAACACTAAAAAAATGCTTCCCATATCTTGGGAGAATACTTGAAAGCCTATTCGTTGTGACGGCCTTGGCCTCCCCCTTTCTTTCCAATTTTGCTTTTACTCAGTTTAATATGGTGGTTTCTTACTAGTTACTACTAACTCTCTATTGATCAAATGGTGGAAGTATAAGTACATTTCTCTTTGGAAGTATTCTCTTGCCTGCCAATCCTCCCACAGGAAATTTATTATAAAAACTGTGCACTTTATTAAGTCCAATATCATATTTAATAGTTATCATGAAAGCAAATTCTCTACTTTCTCGGTTCCGTGGATTCAATGAAGCTCTATCATGGATAATTATGATGAATTTTTCAATGCTTCCTCCATTAATGATAATGTATATATTTCTTCTATTATTGTTAATGGTGCTTGGTGCATTCCTCATAGGGGTGCAAACGAGTCGAGTCAAGCTCAAATTAGGCACAACTCGAGCTCGAGCTCGCCTTCTGAGTTTGACTTGAGTTCGAGCTCGAGTTTGGCTCTCAAATTGAGCGGTTCAATTCGCGTTCGCTTCTGCCCTTGTCCGCGTCCGAGGTTCCGTCTACGTACCACGTTCGAGGTTCCGCTTGTGTACCGCATCTGCTTCCCCCTTGCCTTGAAACTCGATAAGCTTAGCTCGCGAGCTCAAATCGGCTCGGCTCACTTGCACCCTTAACTCCCCATATTTGGCCTACTATTCATCTTAAGCAACAAATGATTAATATATGCATACATAGCTCAGATTTCAAGCTTGTTTTATGATCAATGTCCAGTAAACCTTCACTCAAGAGGTTTCTTAATTTTCTATATAAAGATTTTTCTCTTGTGGCCTTGCAAAAACATATTTGGTGTGGGCAATATTGTTTTGGTCTACCTGTATTGCATTATAGATTTTTTTCTGTTATACCATGCTGAACCTTCAACTACTATTGTTTGCAGTTTTGCTATTGTGGAAGCATCTATGTAATTTCTGTAAGCTCTTTTCTCTTAGCTGTAATTTAGCCTTTGCCTTTGCATTCTCATCTTTAGTGTTCAATGAAATTTATGGGCTCTGCCAAATAATATATATTTAATAATTTGTCCACTCAACAAACTCTCTATCCTTATTAATGATCAGAAACTAGTCATCTAACAATGCTTTCGCAATGATAAAATAACCCATTTATATTTGTATTAGTGTGATGTATATTATAAAAAATGTTATTAAAAAGTTATTATGTAGCATTGCTTATAATTCATTGATGATACTAAAATTATATTACATTTGTCAATTATAAATCATTTTTACTTTATTTATGAGAAATTTAAATTCATTACCCTTAAAATTTTTTAAGTCAAACATCTTAAATCAATCTTAAAAAAAAAATATTTATTTACATATATCATTCTTAATTCATTAAAAATTTACTAAAAACATATAATATAAATTAAAATTTTATTATGCTCATCAATGTTGGGGATGAGATGAGTAAATGTCACACTGACGAAACAAACAAGAAAGTAAAAGGAGCGGAAAAGATTATGACATCATGATTTAATGTTAAAAAATTAAAAATAGGAAAAAAATCATGTAGTCAAACAACACTAAAAAATCCACTATGAAAATTGAAAAAAATAAGTACGGACCTCTCTTCTCTCTCGCTCTCTTCTTGCTTCTCTTTTTGCATGCACCATTTTCACTTTTGCCCTAACTGAAAATACAATAGAAAGCCGAGTAAATAAACCCCAAGGGACAACCATTCAAAAAACGAGAAATAAAACCATCCGGTACGGTTCGCCTCGCTGTGCTCCGACGCTTAAGCCTCTGTCTTCAACTGCCGCGGTGCCATATTTAGGGCTCTATGGTATTGTGCTCTCTGTCATTTAGCACTGAGGTGCTTGAGAACACAACGTTGGGGCACTTAGCTATGTAGTAGTTAATTATAATATATTAAATTAATAAAAAATAAGAAATTTTTAGTTTAATTAATCAAAATTAAATCTAAGCAATACATTTTTAAATTAATATTTTGTTAGTTTAATCTTAATATCAATTAGTAAGATAATTTGTTTTTTTTTTTAATTATGTCTTTTTATGATCAATAGACATTTTATTCATTTTATCAAATCAAATGAATTTGCGGGATAAAGCAAAATCTTACTATATCTTGTAAATTCGGATTTGTTCCTGAGTGTGTTATTCTGGAAATGTTCGTAGACAATGTTAAACTTCTTGTTAATTATCTAGAAATTGTTTGGTAACATATTTAGGATTATGCAGTTAGAAAATTTAAATGTTAGAAGTTAATTATTACAATTATAAAAATTAAAATTTAATAATTAAAAATTAAAATTAAGTGTTTATGATAATAACATGTTAGTAAGTTTTTTTTTTGATATTTTAAATGATAAATAATTTAGATTTCCTTAATTAATAATTATTTAATACTTATGTTATTTTATTTTTTTATTTTTTGTGTTTATATGTATATTGTTATCTTTTTTTTAAGTATCTTTTTAGATACTTTTTTCTAATGATTTATCTTTTTTTTAATATTATTTATAATAATATTATAATTATTCTTTATATCAGTTATTTAGTTATATTGAAAATCCGTTTTCAAATAATTTATGAGGAGTGGTAAGTTTATTAGTTAGTTTTTAGATTATGATTATGAGTATTAATTTCTCAATTAATCACTTCAAGAAGTTCTAATTTAGCTTCACATTAAATTAAGTATTTAATAACTATTAATTATATATATATATTATTTACTAACTATAAAGGGAGCTTGAAGTTTCCTCCTCCGGCAAATACTTGTTCTTTACCTTATTTTTAAATTGATCGTTGGCCGTCCATTCTTTATTTTTAATTCAATTATATAAAAACTCATAAGTATAATTAATTAATAATTATAACTTTAACGTTTTATATTCGTGATCCAAATCGCCGTCCGCTTGACATTCGCTTCGAATTTCATGGTCACGCTCTCGCCCGATTCGTCCGTTGTCGTCGGCTTCGAATTCCATGGTCCGCTTGACATTCACTATTCGCGACCCAAATCGCCGTTCGATTGACATTCGCTTCGAATTCCATGGTCATGCTCTCACCCGATTCGTCCGTTGTCGTCGGCTTCGAATTCCATGTTTGCTTCGAATTCCATGGTCCTCTTGACATTCGTTTCAAAATTTATATTATAATTATAAATTTGGATGTTAACTCCATGGCCGCACGCTGAAGCTGTATGAGCCCGAATCCCGCATAAGAAGAGGGCGGCGGCCGGAAAGTCGTCAGCGAAGCGGCGGTGCAGCCGCGAAAGATGAAGCGGGTGAAGCTGGCAACGAAGTGTTGTAAGCGGTAGTCGGCCCTGTACTTGCCGTCGTTCATTGTCCATGAAGAAGCGTCCCAGATCGGACTGTGCACCCACATTGGCCTCCGCGGGAACATCCACGACCTCCACTTCGTCGGATCGGCACATCGTCCACAAAGGATATGCGCATTGGATAGAGAGTATGGACCCAACGTGTTTGTTAAAATGCCTCTTACAAAAATATACATTTAGTGCGTGGTTGAGATGAGCTAATGAGATAGTTGATTGATTAGTTCTATAATATGC
>NW_021334318.1:0-321 GCF_001605985.2 Dendrobium catenatum
AGACATTGAGTTACACCATGTGACAACTGAAAATCATCTGACGGACATCTTTACTAAACCATTGGCCTTCGATAATTTCAGCTCTTTAACGACCAGGTTGGGTGTGATTAACATAAATGCATGAAACTTTTTATTTTCTTTTATTTTTCTTTTGCTTTTTATTTTCTTTTTCTTTTGTTTCCTTTTTGTTGCTTTAGCTTTTTATTGTGTATTTTATTTTTCCCTTTTGTCTCTCTTTACTTAGTTTTCAAAATCATCGCTAATATGATACTATATTCCTTGTCCTTGCCTTTGGAAATTTGTAGTCAATATATTTTTATC
>NW_021334319.1:0-315 GCF_001605985.2 Dendrobium catenatum
AAAGAAGAACGAACAAGGGAGTGCAAGAAAGAGAGAGAGAGAGCAAGTGAGAGCAAGATAGAGAAAGAGCAAGTTAGGAGAGAGATTGAGAGAGAGGAAGAGGAGGGAGAGAGAGAGAGGGAGAGAGAGAGGGAGAGAGAGGGAGAGAGAGAGAGAGAAAGAGAGCATGAAAGAGCAAGGGAGTGCAAGAGAGAGAGAATGAGTGAGCGAGAGGGAGGAGGAGAGAGAGAGAGGGAGAGAGGGAGAGAGAGAGAGCAAGAAAGAGCATGGGAGTGCATAAGAGAGAGAGAGAGAGAGAGCAAGTGAGAGCAAGCT
>NW_021334320.1:0-249 GCF_001605985.2 Dendrobium catenatum
TCGCCTCTGGCACCCCGTGTAATCTGACCACTTCTCTAATAAAGGCTGATGCTACTGTTATTGCGGTGTAGGGATGTCGGAGGGGAATGAAATGGGCATACTTGCTCAACCTGTCCACCGCTACTAAGATCACTGTGAACCCCTCTGAACGGGGCAGCCCATCTATGAAATCCATAGAGATCTCCTCCCATACTCTACCCGGCAAGGCTAAAGGCTGTAGTAATCCTCCTGGTGACATAGCTAGGTACT
>NW_021334321.1:0-358 GCF_001605985.2 Dendrobium catenatum
TACGTAAGCTTCGAACTCAAAACTTGTTAGTTGGTAGCCAAAAATCTCAACTAATAAATCAAGACAAGCTTTATAATTTCCTAAATACTCGATCAAACTTAATTTTAGAAAGTTTATTAGTAATGTGCATTAAAGTCTAGGTTTAGGCTTAGTTTGAATTTGTATACTATAAAGGATTTACATAAGCTTTGAGATGGTTGTAGCAGTTTATAATGTTAGTTGTTCAGTTACTTGGGAAATTAAGGCTTCATTTGGGACGGTTTTTTATTGCTTCTCAAAGTAAATTTTTAGTACAAAAATTTTAATTTTTGTATTAGAAAATTACTTTAAGAAATAGTAAGAAAGTCGTCTCAAAAAA
>NW_021334322.1:0-219 GCF_001605985.2 Dendrobium catenatum
CAAGACGATCCACTGCGTACAGAATTGAAAACTTGCAATTTTTTGACGGTTTTTCTTGTCTTTTGTATAAATAGTCCAAATTAGACTGCCACCCAATCTTTTTGTCATTTGATCTTCGTGCCTCTTGAGAGAATAGCCAAGGAGAGAGTGAAAGAGAGCATTCAAGGGAGGATTCCTACCATCGGAGCGAGAAGGCTTCACTTGAATTTCAAAGGTAAG
>NW_021334323.1:0-235 GCF_001605985.2 Dendrobium catenatum
TTGGCCGACTTCGCCTTCCAAGACGTCAACCTTCTTTTCGGCCATCGTTCTTCTCAAGATTCACGAAGATCTTTTTCCTGAAATGAAACTCCCGCTGAAATTTCCGGATTTCAGCCGCCAAAGGTCCCAAAAACGATGCTCTGATACCAATTTGATAGGAAACACTTGGATTTCCAAGGGTTTCTCACCAAAACCAAATAGATCCAATGTAAAACTGCTGTCCACAGCAGAAATC
>NW_021334324.1:0-817 GCF_001605985.2 Dendrobium catenatum
GTAGTAGATCGATTCAGTAAAATGGCACATTTTATTTGCTTGCAAGAAAACTTCTGATGGCTCTCATATTGCTGATTTATTTTTTAAAGAAGTTCGTTTGCATGGTATTCCTCGAACTTTTACTTTTGATCGTGACACTAGGTTTTTAAGTCATTTTTGGAGAACTCTGTGGGCAAAACTTAGAACTACCCTTCAATTTAGCAGTGCCTATTATCCTCAAACCGATAGGCAGACTGAAGTAGTAAATTGAAGCTTGGGAAATTTATTAAGATGCCTTGCTGGAGAAAAATCATCTCAATGGGATATAGTGTTGCCTCAGGCTGAGTTTGCATACAATAATTATGTTAATCGTTCTACTGGCAAAACTCCATTTGAAATTATTTATGGGCAACCAATTCCTCATATTCTAGATAGAAATTCTTTATCACTTCCTAAAAAAATAGTGTTGAAGCTTTTGAAACATTTGATTATATAAAAACTGTCCAACAACAGGTTTTTGAAAAACTCAAGAAGGTTACTGCTAAATATAAGTCTGCTGCTGATAAACATCGAAAAGAAGTAAATTTTAATGAAGGTGACTTAATGATGGCTTACTTTTGTCGCCAAAGGTTTCCTGTTAGCACTTTTAAAAAGTTAAGTAGAAAGAAATTTGGCCCTTTTCTTGTGATTAAAAAATTAAGTGCTAATGCCTATCTGCTAGATTTACCAAATACTGTTGGCACTTCACCTGTTTTTAATGCTTCTGACATGTCTTTGTATGAAGGAGATTCTGACGATTTCGTAGATATTGAAACTTTACCACTCTTTGCTCCTTTGG
>NW_021334325.1:0-358 GCF_001605985.2 Dendrobium catenatum
TTCGTCTGAACGAAATTTTTATAGAGAAGAAATCATCCTGGGACAATTTGTATTTCGTCTGGACAAAATTTTTATAGAGCCTTATTCGTCCTGTGACAAAAATAATTTTGTCTGCGATGACCAGGACTTAGAAAAATTTATTCCAAAACTTGTTTGTTCGATTGCTCTTATAAGAAGATAACTGACCTGATCGTCCCGTGCGAACTCGGTTTGTCCCATACGATCAGTACAAATTTTGTAAGATCTCTTTGATGGTGATGTGTGTGTGTTTATATTCACTCAAATACAATCACTCCCTCTCAATTCAAAGTACAATTGAAGGCTTCAATTTACAAAAGATTGTATGCTGAATTTGATT
>NW_021334326.1:0-3799 GCF_001605985.2 Dendrobium catenatum
CGAGTGGAGGCCGGGGCCGAATTTTCGGAGCCCACAGCATTTGAAAATTTTTGGCTACATCTAACTGATTTTGCTCTTGACTAGTTTTGTGAAAATTTTGCTCCAAAAAATCCTCAAGCCCTTCCAAAAAATCCTCAAACCCTTGAGTTAATTCCAAATCCAAATCATTATCCTTTCCATCACCTAAATGCTCCTCCGTATTAATAGAATTCATGAAAAATTTGGTATATCTCATATGTTTTTGTCATTCACTTATTTGGGTACACCTCTATACAAGGGTAAAAGGAAATTGCATCTTGTCTAAGATTTTAAATATTAGTAAAGGTGATGCTTTTTCAGTTGGTCATCTCTATAAAGGTACACCTCTCTATAAGGGTAAGAGGAAATTTAGGTTATCAAGCACTCGTTCATTTTTCATCGCTCTCATGGCAAAGACATAGATTATTGCTATGGAGTCAAATCCCATGGTTATTCCCCTTCTTATAATTTCACATAAATTTTTTTAAATATTTTCCAACTCAAATTGTTACATGATGAATCATCACATAAAATTAAGATATAAAATATATACTTCCACTATTAACTTCTTAGCACCTAACAAACATAGTGAAAATTAATTGACCAAAATATCTGAATAGTTTTTTTTTTCAAACTCATGATTAAACATTTCTAAAGATAGAAGTTATCCTTTTATTTTATTTATCCTAATACTCACATGAAGTGTATTCATTCACTAATAAAGACTTTCATTACTCACATAAGGAAAGTTATCTACGACCTATAATGAACCATTAATTTATCCTACCATATCTAGTATATCAAAATGAAGTGAATTTTAACCCTTCTCACCAAACCCCCTTAGGTTGTGTTGGGGCATAAATGCCCTAGCTTGTTGTTTCCCCATTCCATCCTCCACTTTCGTTGCTTCACTTTGGTTTCCACTGTCGTCCAAGGCCATCATCACCTTACATGCCCCCATCATCTTGGCTAGTCACTGCTCAGTGACTATTTGGTGTTCGGTTGGCTTTTGTCCCCTATTTTTTCATCCTTGGTGTTTGTCACTTCAAGGATGGCAGTATCCCCTTCCAATTTTTGTGGGGCTTTCAAACTTGCAGATCAGGTTAAAACTCTAGGGTTTTTTGGAATGATTGGTACTCTTAATCAACTAATTTCTCACTTCTTCAAAGATGTAGTATCCAGTAATAATCATCTTCTTCTCAGCTATTTTATTTGTTCATACTTCTTTTAAGGGAGCTCTGGTGGCTAAATTTTCTGAAGAAGATGTCTTGAAACTTGTTGGTCCTTTTTCATTTACTCTTGTGGGAAAATTTTTGATTCACCGTCTCAACTTGGATGTTATACATACCTTTTTGTTAATCTTAATATATTAAGTTCATTTTCAATCAGAGTAGTGGATGGATGTCATTTTGTTATTCAGCTTCAAATGATTTAGAGTATAGAAGAGTTTTTGCTAAGTCTTAATATATTAACATCTGTTAATTGCATTTGTTGAAGCAGATGCCTATTTTTGATATTAAAGAAAATTACCCTATTATACCTACATGGATTTCCTTCGATAATTTACACTCGCCTTTGCTTAACCATCATGTTTTACATGCCTTAACTATGGTTTTTTTGAAGGCCTTCACAAACTGATCATGTAATGACTACTCGATCTAGGGCGTTTGTGGCGCATGTTTTAGTTGAACTTGATATAACAAAAAAACATCCCAAGGAAGTATGGATTGGCCCAAGAAAATTTAGATTATTTTCAGAAAGACAAATTTGAAAATATCCCTTTAGTTTGAAATCATTACAAAATTCATGGGTATGCTATAAATGAGTGTTTTATTGTTCATGCTGATTTAAGGAAGGAAAATATTAAAGATAAAAAGGCTGATTCTCTGAATCCTGTTGTAGGTAGTGAGAATATCAATGATAATTTTGATCCCTAAATTAATAATATATGTGATGATACCAATAATATGAATCAAGTTAGTACTCATAATTATAATGTTAATGAGTGTCCTAATTAGAAAGACTTTCTTCTATGAATGAAGATTTGGATAATTTAGATAAGGTGGATGGATTTATTGAGAAGTTCTAAGATTCATCTCCTTCTTCTATTAGTTTTAATGTCTCCAACTTTATTCCAATATTTTCCATCCCTATTTCATCTTCTTCTGCTACTAATGTGTCACATAATTTTTGGAGGGTTGCCTCAGGTGGACTTGCAATTGGATGTGATTTGTGGCCTCATTATTCGTGTTTGCTCTTTTAAACATTCTAATTCTATTTGGGAGGAGAGAGATATTAATTATATTGAAGATGGTGTCATCCATGATAACTTTGACATAAATGTTATACATGTTATCAAAGATGATGGTTTTTCAAGTTTCTATTAAGAAAAGGAGGAAAAATAAAAAGAAAGTATGAAGAACATCTAAGCAGATCTATGAACCACTAAATATATTACTTCACTTAAACTAATTTCTAAAGCTTAGGTTTATCATGCGGATCATTTGGAGATGATTGTCTTTAATGATTGATATTTTTTTATTGATGTTTTGGCTAGTATGTTGTTTGGTCTTTTACTGGTGGTTTGGTGTGTTACTCAATATGATGTTTGATTCTTTATAGCCTTTTCCTGCTGAGGATAATGGTGTGGAGGTTGGTTACGTCATATACTGGTGGTTCACTTATGCTTATGTGACATTGTTGTTGCTTTTTCTTTGGGCTCCATAATTGGCTCGAGTTTGGGCATATTTATAGATATTTTGTTGGTATTTGGATGAGCTTCAAATTTTCTTGGATTTGGGTTCATTTATTGAGTAATCTTCTCTTCTTGTTTCGGCTAGGGGTGCAAACGAGTCGAGTTGAGCTCGAGCCAGGGGTTGTTCGAGTCGAGCTCGACTTTCAGAAACTGAGCTCGAGCTCGACTCGTCCCATGTCGAGCGGCTCGTCGAGCTCAATTCGAGCTAAAAATGTCATCGTGTTTGCTGTCATGCCGAACCTCGTCATCATCGGATCAGCTTTCGTCCCGAGGTCCGTCGCCGACCAGATCCGTCCGCCCGAGCTCCGCCTTCGAGACACGTCCGCCCGAGCTCGCCATCGAGATCTATCCGCCCAGACTCACCGTCGCATTCGTTCGTTCGTCATCGTCCTGAGCTCCGCCGTCGAGACACATCCGCCCGAGCTCCGCCGACGAGATCCGTCCGCCCGAGCTCGACTCTTCATGCGTCCCGAAAGCTTTCTTCGTCGAGATCTGTATTCCCACGAGCCACGTTCCAGATGCGCTAGCTGTCATGCCTGAGCCTTTCGCGACAGTGGGAGAATATGTTCGCTTCGAAGCTCGTTCGTCGTGACTTCCGAGCTGCGCCTGTTGAGATCCATCCGCCTGGAGCTCGTGTTCTGGCATCGTCCCGGACGGCATCTACCTCGGGTAACTTCGTCGCCGATCTGGAACATGTCCATCGTGCATCCCGACTCCAGTCAGCACATCGTTCTCGTCTCCCAAAGCCGTTTGATGTCGCCCAATCGAGCTGTCGTCGAGCTGACAAGCCGAGGTCTTGACCCTGTTCGAGCTCCAAGCTCGATAAGTAATCGAGCTCGGAAACTGTGTTTGAGCTCGACTCGAGAGCTCGATAGCTTGGCTCGCCGCAGCCTATTATCGGTGGAGCTCGAGCTGGCTTGACTTGGTTACACCTCTAAGTTTGAGGCTTCGTTGAAGATCTCGCTTGGGAGGATTTTTGTGAGTTGCCGTCTTTGGTCTCGTCTTCGGACGTATAGATGTGTTTTT
>NW_021334326.1:3899-9108 GCF_001605985.2 Dendrobium catenatum
TACAACTAAAAAAGGGGAGGTGCTCATAATAAAAATTAAAATTAATATTTAAAAATAAATAGAAATGGTGGAGGCCATATGTTAAACCCACAATAATGATGCATTTTCATGTCTTTTTGAAGTTTAGTTTTTACTAGAAGAATAACTAAAATTAAACCCATTTGAATATTTCATCATTTCTCTTCTATTTTATTATTCTGAACTACTCATATGAAGAGTATTTCATAAACTTCATACAAAACATTTATGAACTCACCAAAAAGAAAAGATTACATATGATCTATTGGCTATAATGACACACAAACTTATCCTAGCCTATCTAGTAAATTTATTTCTAAATAATTTAATAGGAATAATTTTTTACATAATAATAGTTTATAAAATCATATTGAAAGATAAAAAAATAGCTTTGTGATTGCTTATCAATCATTTTATTTTATTAAAATGGTGAACATCAGTCATCAAAAGAGACTGATCACTTTGGAGAAAGCTGCCAAAAAAGACATGTCTTTTCAATAGCTATTGTTATTTAATATTTAATATTAGAAAAGTAGCATATCTAGTTGTGGCTCATTGGTTGAAGAAATAACTTCCTTCTCTACGATCCTTGCTCAAATCTCCTAACATCCCAAAATTTATATATATTAGAAGAGTACAATTCAAAATCTCCAATGAACCCACAATCTTTGATGTGATTTAAATACTATAACCTAAATATTTATATTTAATTAGATAATATTTAAAATTTTAATTCAAATATCATTATTATCAACATAATGCAAAATATGTCTTCTCTTACTCATTCTTAGAATAGCATTCATTAGGATATATTGTTTCCCTTAAGAGAGATAGGATGGGAGGGAGAGCAGGTGAGAGATGGAAAAAATGAGGGAGATAATTAAATTTGAGCCCAGACCAAGCACTTGAAGCATATAAAAATACTTAAAATATTAAATAATTAAATAATCTCCAAATCTTTCATGTGCATAGTCAAATTAAGCAATTTAATATGTCAAATCTAATTAGTTCAAGATCATTTGATTATAACATTATTAAGGTACTCATATACTAAATAAATAATCCATCTTAATGAAATTAATATGGATTATACGATGAAGTGTTAGAATTCTAGCCACATTTATCAAAATGCCACTAAAAAAGATATTAATATGGGAGAGGCGAATATCTATGATAGATGATAATAGTGTTCTAAGCATGACAGATTATTATAAAAAGTTTATCAAAGGCTTTTCATATATTGTGATCCCACTAATACATTGACTCAAAGATCATGTCATTTGATTGGACATCAAAATGGGAAGAAAGCTTTCAAAAATTGATGGGTAGTTTGGTGTAAGCCCTTGTGTTGACCATTTCATTTGGGATAGATGAATTCCATGTATATAGTGATGCGTCATTGAATGAGTTGGGATACATTTTATAGCTGACATGAAAATATTTGCATAATCTTTCAGATAATTGAAGCTGTATGAAAAGAGCTATTTAACTTATGATAAAAAAATTTGTGGTGTTGTATTTACTCTAAAAATTTGGAGACATTATCTATATGGTGACATATGATAGATCTATATCAACCACCAATATCTGAAGTATATTTTCATTATAAAGAGTTAAATTTTAGGCAAATAAGGTGGTTGAAACTAATTAAAGATTATAATTTAGATATTATTTATCAACCTAGTAGAGTAAATATGATTGTTGATCCTTTGAGCAGAAATTTTATGGAGTGAAAACCATTTGATCACATTTGAAAATGAAACAATTCACAAAAAAAGGAAAGGTTAGAATTACAGGTGGTATGTTCATCTGAAGTGCATACTAAATTTATTTCTCAAATATTAGTTCAACCTTCATTACTAGATAGGATTAAAGAAACACAAAAGGCGGATGAAGAGTATGTGAGATTGGTGGATAAAATTCATTTTAGAAAGAGACCTAAACTACAAGTGAATGATCAAAGTGTAATCTACTGTGGCAGTAGGTTGTGTGCCCTAAGTAGTTGGGACTTGAGAAGAGAGATTATGTATAAAACCCACTATTATGAATAAACTATCCATCTAGGTTTTAGTGACATGTATTATGATATGAAGATGATGTTTTGATGCCCTGGAATACAACAAAAAGTTGCAGAGTTTGTCTCTAAATGTGGAGCTTGTCCAATGGTAAAGGCTAAGCATTAATGCAACCATTATCTATTCTTGAGTATTCCTGAGTAGAAGCAAGAAAAAATCATTATGGATTTTCCTATTAGTTTTATAAGTTTAAGTAAGGATATGATGTTGTATGGGTGACTATGGAAAGATTGATAAAGTATGCTTATTTTTTTACCAACAAGACATACTCATTCTATTAATAAATTGGCTCAACTATATGTGAAAGAGATTATTAGATTGCATGGGATTCCCAAGGTCATCATTCATGACCTTGATGGTAAATTCACATACAATCTAAGGAAGGGTATTAAAAAAGGTCTAGGTTCAAAGTTGAACTTTAGTATAGCCTTTTACTCTCAAACATATAGATAGTCTACAAGATATATTCAGGATTTTGGAAGATTTGTTAAGATTATATTTTGGATTTTGGTGAAAGTTGAGAAGATCATGTACCTTTAATTAAATTTGATTATAATAATAACTTTTAGGAAAGTATTTGTATATCGTATGAAGTCAAGAAGGTGCAGAAGCCCATTGGCTTGGATTAAGATAAGAGAAATATGATGTAATAATTAAGAAATAAATAGATCATTATGGTTAAGGTTTAGTGGAAATACATGTTGGAGAGAGAAGCAACTTGGGAAAAAGAAGCAAAAATGAGACATTTATAACCAGACTTATTCAAATTGCACTGCATATTAGAAATGTAAAGGTTGATATTTTATACAAGTAGAGGAGAATATAACACTTGTTGCACATTAAAACAAGTAATATACTTAATTTTAAGTAAATTCTTCCTTATTCTTATTCTAGTCATCAATTATGAGACCTATCATATATTGTGTTAACTCCAAATAGGGTTAGGGTTTGAATTGAAAAAAAGAAATTTATGAGTAACCAAAGTTGCTACGGGAGTGCCTGAAAGTTTGTTAGGGATGTTAAGCCCTTATAAACTAGCCCAAGACTAACCAAGAGGGGGGTGAATTGGTATTTTAAAAATCTTTCAATCAAAACACAAAACTCAAAACCATAATTCACCATAAAGAAAAGTGTGGAAATTAATTGCGGAAAAACGGTAGAAAAGGAACACAGAGATTTATAGTGGTTCGGTCAACTCAACCTACGTCTACTCCCCGGAGGTGCCCTCCAAGTATTGTACTAAACTCAGTGTCTCTCCTTTTACCCCCACAATAAGGCAGAGAAGCCTTTATAAACCTTATTTCCACCAACCCAGGTGAGGCAGAGAACCTAACTCCTTTTGCTTCCTCCAGAAGCAGGCAGAGAACCCAACTCTTTCTGCTTCCGCCTGAAGCAGAAAGAAAACCTTGATCAGATGCTAAAGTTTACCTCTCTAGAACCCCCGAAGGATAAGGGACTATGATTGGAGAAGACAACTTGGAACCTTGCTTGGAGCAACCTTTGTGAAACCCCTTACAAACTCACAAGTTCCTCCCTCTCTCTCTCCCTATCTTCTAGGCTCTCTCAGGTCAAGACAACAGCAAAATATATTATAAAGGGTAGAAAAAGAGCTCTGAAATAGAAGAGCTTTGTAATAGATCATTAATTGCAACTTGCCAACTTTATCGTCTAGGATGATGTCAATATCGTCCAGTATGATTAGTGTAATTTAAGCTTAATCAGGCAGGATGATCTGGGACGATTAGAATAAATTTGTTCTTATCGTCCAGGACGATAAAATATCGTCTTGTACAATTAGTACAAATTTTGGAATATCATCCTGAACATTGCCCTGAGTAAGAGCTGTCCGATATCTAATTGTCCAGTGGATCGTCCCGACCGATCTTGCTATTACCCAGGACGATGTGATCATTCAATCAAACCTTAATTATTTTCCATAATTACCAGATTGATTTAGGAATAATTATGCTGCATTATCTATGGTCATGTCCATAAATAACTAAAACCTAAATAGATATGGTGGCTGTTTTTTTCTAAATTGAACATATTATGACGGCCAATACGATTATCATCCATGACGATGAGCTTAATGACGGCTGCCTTAACCAAGATGCCCAAATTAGATTTTTTATTTTTAACAGATCGTCCAGGATGATATGGGTATCATCCCAGATGATGTCCTTAAAATAAAAAAATCTAACAGGGACATAAATAATTCACAAAGTGTGTGTGTGTGTGTGCAAAGTTGCTTAGCATCAGAAACTACATTGTTTACAATAGACTTTATAAAAGGAAAGAATTTTACAAACTAACTCTGACCTAGTTTACCCAATCTTGAGCTGGTTCAAATTACAGTCTTGATCCTGTGGACCTGAAAAATCAATAGTCAAGGCAGTTGTAGATAGACAAAAGTGTTTTCTATCATCAAAATCATATTCCCTGAAAACAGATTCGCAACAATCTCCCCCTTTTTTATGATGGCAAACACTAGAATTAATTGAAGTACTTCAAAGCAAGAAATATGTAAGGAAACATATACAGTTTCAATAGTTCAACATAAACATAACATAATAAACTAGAATAATGAAAACAAACAAGAACAATACAAACTAATACAGCTACTCCCCCTTTTGACATCATAAAAAGGAGGGGAAAATAAAAAAAGTGCAAAATAGAAAAAGGACTAAAACAAGGAAAAAAAAAACATACTAAAAGAACGACGGGTCCTGATCATCTGAAGGAGGAGGTGGTGGTGGTTGCTACTAAAAATAGCTAGATAGAGTAGCGAACTGTGCTCCAAACCAGGCTATGTCCTGGTCGTGCTGCTGTTGTTGGTGTGCAACGTAGGTGTCAAAGCGGGCTAAGTCCTCAGCATGTTGCTGCACCTACGCAGTAACGTAAGTGTCAAATTGTGCTTTCCACTGGTCAAAATAGTCCACAAGCTCATCTAGTTGAGAGTGCTGGAAAAGCGGAGCAGGTGCAGGAACAGGTGGGGGTGCTGCCTCCTCCTCAAATCCCTCAGCTTCCTCATCCCCCGGGTGGAGATGAGTACTGTGAAGAACGTGGAAGGAGTTGTTGGAGTAGAAAGTAGGTTGGAAGTTTGGTGGAGCAGGATA
>NW_021334327.1:0-2977 GCF_001605985.2 Dendrobium catenatum
TAGGATCATTCTTGATAATGTTCTTTTGGCCCAAGAAATGGGTCATGATATTAACGCTAAAGTCACTCGAGGGAATCTCATTTTTAAACTTGACATTACAAAGGCTTATAATAATTTGAACTGGCAATTTCTTTACAATGTACTTTCTCTTTTTGGCTTTAGTCAATCATTCATCATGCTTATTAAGAATAGTTTTTAAAACTGATATTTTTTGTGATCATCAGTAGTTGTAATCATGGTTTCTTTAAATCTGAGCATGGGCTAAGACAAGGGGATCCACTATCTCCTGCTCTTTTTATTATTGCTATGGAATACCTCTTTAGAGGTATTGAGGATCTTTATCGTAGGTATCCTACTCTCTATTTTTGTACTGTTGGTAGCATACCTATTTCACATCTCGGTTTTGCTGATGAATTTAATATTTTCTAAAATGCTTTTATTAATAATGTTAAAATGTTAGTTCAATTTCTATCTCAATTCCAAAACATGAGTGGCTTGTGTATAAACAATGATAAGAGTAATTTCATTTCTGACAAGTCGGTGAATCGTAGTAGAATTAGTGAGATTAAAAGAGTTGGTGGTTTTAAATCTACCTTACTTCCTATTAAATATTTAGGCACCCCACTTTTTAAAAGGAGAAAAAGAAATCATCTTTTTGATAACATTTTTACTATGTTATAAAAGAAACTTCTTAACTAGTTTTCTAATTTCCTCTCTTTTGGGGGTAGGTTGGTTTTGATTAAAAGTGATTTAAATTCTATTCCTATATTTATCTTCCGCACTTTGTAACCTTCCTTCATGATTTGTACTAGAATGGAGAGAATGCTCAATAAATTTTTTTAGGGTTCTAAAAATAATAAGTCTTGTATTAATTGGGCAACTTGGAACAAGGTTTGTGGTGTTTTCAATGATGACTCTTTGGGTTGCAAGAATATTCTTGATATTGTGCATGCTTTCTCTCATAAATTATGATTTGCTTTTAGAACTAACAACAACTTGTGGGCTCAGTTTGTGAATGCCAAATACTACAAAGATCTTAATCCTTTGGTTTGCCACTATAAAGCCTCTAACTCTTCTGTTTGGAAAAGATTTTGCAACATTAAATGAGAGGCTGAACAATATATTCAATGGGACCTTGGGAAAGGTGATATTTCTTTTTGGCAAGACGTACAATTGGTTGGGTACGTTTTCTATTGATAGCTATCTTAATACCCATACTATTGTTAATACTAAAGTTCACTCTTTTATTCAAAATGGTGATTGGAATGTTAGAAAACTTTTGGAGGTTGTCCCTTATGACATGGTTAATAAAATGCTACAAATCCCTTTATAATTATAGTATAAGGATAAAATTCTTTTTAATTTATCCTCTTTTGATAAATTTAATTTGAAAAAAGTTTGGGATGCTATTAGATATAAAGGTGATGTTTTTCAAATTTTTGCTTCTCTTTGGCATAATAATATTCATTTATCTTATTCTATCTTTATTTGGAGATCGATGCCTTAAAGGCTACCTTCTTGTGAATAATCTTTTGTGGAGAAAAGGGTTTATTTTTGCTTCTAAGTGTCAATGTTGCTTTAATATTGAAAGTATTAGACATGTTTTTATTAATGGTATGATTGATCAAAAATTTTGGTGCTATTTCTTTAATCTTGCTAATAATGGTACTCTGAATTTTAATTATGATGTTGCTGACATGCTTAAACATTGGTTCACTAACACCAAAGGTCACATATACAATTTACTCCCTATTCTGATTATGCGGTTCCTTTGGAAGGCTAGGAATGATTCTAAGCATAATGATACCAAGATGGATGCTAACCAAATCATTACCAATGTTAGAAATAAAATTCTGCATTTTCAATCTGTAAATCTTATTTCAGTTAAAATTTTTACAAATTATCGTCATATAGCTATTCATTTTGGCTTTCCTTTCGATGGTGGTTTGAATGATAAAATTAAGCGTATTATGAGGTGGTTTAAACCATCCTCCCCTAATGCTAAACTCAACTTTGATGGGTCAGTTGGTACTTTTGTTGCTGGTATGGGTGGTATCATCCATGACCACAATGGTGGGGTTATTATTGGTTTCTCTAGTCCTCTTATTTTATGTTTTGTCATTACTGTAGAACTTATGGGTTTATCTCATGGTTTGAACTTGTGTCAGAGATTGGGGTTTGAGCATGAAGCTATTAAGGTTGATGCTAAACTTTTAATTCACATCATTCAAAATGAAGTGACTGGATATCATCATGGTTGGCACCATTAGAAAAATAAAACTTTATCTCTCTAATCTTAATTACTATATTTCTCACATTTATCGTGAGGGAAATGCCTGTGCGGATTGGTTGGCCAAATACGGGTACCACTTTGACACTTTACAGGAATTTAATATGTATGATCTTCCTTCTTTCTTAAGAGGTTTGATTAACCTAAATAAATGTGGTCTCCCTTATCTTCTCAATGTATGATTACCCTATTCTATTATTTATGCTATTTTTAGCTGGATCTTATTTCTGGTCCTGCCTCTACTTTTGTTCTTTCTATTTTGGTGGGTTTTTTTTGGTTGGTTTAATGGAGGTTACTGTTCTTGGAAGGCTGTCTGGTGTCTTCTCTTCATACTGCTTATCTGGATTACTGTTATTTGGCCTTGATGTGGCAGGATTTTTTATTTATGACTGTTGGTAGGCTGTATATTGTGTTTAGGAGTCCTCTAGTTAGGCTTATTTGTGTTGTGAGGGGAGTTGGTTTATGGAGCTTACTCTTTTCCAGGTGATTGGGGAGTTTGGTGGGTCTGTGATTTGTCTGGATTCATCTTATTGTGTCTCCTTTAGTCATTACTTTACTGGTGAATCCTGCGACTTATTGTTGATTAGTATGTCCCTTAATTTAGTGGTTATTTTTTATCTTCTTCTTGTTTTGGTTGATGCCTGGAAGACTATGAGGATTAATGAGAATTTCAATTGTCATGTCTCT
>NW_021334328.1:0-309 GCF_001605985.2 Dendrobium catenatum
AAGGCTTGATGTTGTTGTTGTTGTTGTTGTATGTTTTGGAGAAAAAGTACAACATTGTTCACCCTATCCAAGATTATGAAGAGCCTCTTTATTTTAACAATGCTTTATTTAGAACAATCTTCAAAGAGGACAAAGGGAAAAGTAAGCAGGTGATTCTGAAGAAGAAGAAGGAGGACAAAGTTCTGCACATCAACCAGATTATCAGAATTTGGTTAACAGATTTGATGAATTTGAGATTCATTTTGATCAACGCCTTGATCAATTTGAAGCTTAACTTCAACAGCAACAACAAGACATTGGTAGTATAAG
>NW_021334329.1:0-333 GCF_001605985.2 Dendrobium catenatum
TTTTGGGCTGCTGAAGTTACCTAAGGAGGCACCAGTTCGCATTGTTAAGAATATAAGTATGTGTAGAGATTGCCATAGTGCTGTGAAGTACTTCTCCATTCTAACCAAAAGAGAAATTGTTGTTCGAGATAGAAAAAGGCTGCATAGATTCAGAGATGGACGTTGCTGTTGTGGGATTTTGCTCATTGGTAATGGTTTCTTGGATCTGATTTTAAGACTCCTTCCCTACACTTAATGGCTAATTTATGAAAGACAGCTCCTTCTAATCGCTTATTATTTGATTACAGAGGGAGTGAACTGCAGATTTCATTCGTCATAGAATTCAGTTGATTA
>NW_021334330.1:0-421 GCF_001605985.2 Dendrobium catenatum
GGCACGTATGTGATATCAAACTGTAGTAAAATCACTGTCCACCTTGCTAAACGACCTGTCAACGCTGATCTTGTCATCAAGAACTTCAGCGGATCAATCTTTGATATCAAGGTGATTTTGTGAGATATCATATAATGATGGAGCTTCTGAACTGCGAAAATCAAAGCCAAGAAATGCTTCTCAATTGGAGAGTGGCGGATTTCTGCTCCTATCAACCTCTGACTGATGTAGTAGAGTGCATTTTCTTTTCCTTCTTCATTATACTGGGCCAATAATGCTCCGAGGGACTCTTCTAGTGCTGCCGTATACAGTATAAGAGGCTTCTCGGGGATTGGCGCCGCTAGAATAAGAGGATTCAACAGATATCTTTTAATACTGTCAAAAGCTTCTTGGCACTCTTCGTCCCATTTGAATCGGACAT
>NW_021334331.1:0-208 GCF_001605985.2 Dendrobium catenatum
CACACATGCATATAAATATAAAAATATGAAACTATTTCGTAAAGTGACTTTTTAGTACAAAATTTTTATTTTTTGTACAAGAAAGCCGCTTTAAGAAGTAGAAAGAAAGACGTCCTAAACGAGGCCTTAGTCTAACTCTAAATGCTTAAAAAATCCTCAAGATCATAAGTCCATTATTGATTATTTGATTACTGCTCCAATTGAGGAA
>NW_021334332.1:0-300 GCF_001605985.2 Dendrobium catenatum
GTCAATATTATTATTGGGTCCCATCACAACATGTGGGTCTAGAGGTGTAGATAGTTAGATTAACTTATTGATATAATATAGACATATGTTGCAGCTCAGTCGTCAGATATAATCCCTCTTTATGATCTATATTAGTCCTAATGACTTGTGATGCTCTTATAAATGAGTAGGATGTTATTCCATTGGATGATTCTCCTTTTCAATTAGAGTTAATTCCCTCTCATAGTCCCTATATGATATCTTATTGTATAGGTCCATATATCGATACCCTCTATCAGACCTTCTCTAGGGATGATTTTT
>NW_021334333.1:0-236 GCF_001605985.2 Dendrobium catenatum
GAAAGCATAGGCACATCATTTCTACTACTAGAACTCTGCTACAGACGGCATCTCTTCCAATGCAGTTTTGGCTTGAGGCAGCACAAACAGCCGTTTATCTAATCAATCGGATGCCGTCCCTAACTATCAACAACGCGACTCCGCTCACAAGAATGTTCAATATAACACCCTCCTATGAACATCTTCGTGTGTTTGGTTGTCAATGCTTTCCTCTAATTCCATCGGTGCACCGTCAC
>NW_021334334.1:0-247 GCF_001605985.2 Dendrobium catenatum
CTAATGTGAATGCTATGGAAGATTTTAATCAAATGATTGCTAATTGAAGTTTAACTGACATTGGTTTCTCCGGTAGTTCTTTTACTTGGAGCAGATCTAAGATGTGGCAAAGGCTCAATAGAATTCTGTTCAATAATGATTGGATTAGCAAATTTAATATGACTAAAGTTCAGGATTTCAGTAGAACCTTATCTGACCATGCTCCCCTTCTAATGAACATCTCTGATAAGAAAAGGATCGTTTCTTT
>NW_021334335.1:0-231 GCF_001605985.2 Dendrobium catenatum
TATATCAATTTGCTACTTGATAGTTCAATAAAAAGATAATATGTCATCTTTTAAAATATTATTTGGGTACTATATAAAAAATCAATTTTATTTTTTATTTGCACTTTACGCAATTTTTAGATTTTGAGGCTCACGTCTCAAAACGCTTTGAGTCTTACGCCTCTCCTCACGAACAAAAAGCGCCTCAATACCCAATTGCACAATTTTAAACATTGGTGATATTGATGAAGG
>NW_021334336.1:0-219 GCF_001605985.2 Dendrobium catenatum
ATCATTAATGAATTGTTTGTACATTAGTTAATTTTAATATATTTTTTTTAAAGAAAGAAAATTCATTAAGAAAATAAAATAGTACATGAAGAACCCTTAAGCAACATAGGGCGTAAGCAGATGAAAAGTACTAATAAGTGATAACAACGACGTAATGGAAGGTCAAAAAACAAATACAAGACGACTCAGGCCGCCACCTAGTTGCCAAGCTTGGACCGT
>NW_021334337.1:0-264 GCF_001605985.2 Dendrobium catenatum
AGATAGGCAAAATGAAACCTACCTAAATTTGGATAATTTTTTGAATTGGGTTGAGAGCACAAAAAAAAGACAAAAACTCGAGTCGCCTGAAATGAACTTTCTCTCTCTAGTCAACTGCCTAAAGGGGAGGAAATCATTTGTGATAAAATGAAAAAAAGAATGGATTTTAATAATTTTATAGAAATTTTACCTTGAGCTGTGGCACTCCAAACAGCAGCATTGTTGCGTCGATCCGGATCAAATTAAATAACCTAAATTCGTGAG
>NW_021334338.1:0-242 GCF_001605985.2 Dendrobium catenatum
CATATCAAGACTGAATGCCCAAAACTCAAATCCACTCATAGCAAGGAGAAGGTTGATGAGAAACCAATTGCAAAGAAGAGAAAGAAGAAGTTCCAAAGAGATTTCTGGGCGGACTCAGCTTCAGATTCATCAAAGACTGAGAAGGAAGAGGAAGTCACTAATCTATACTTAATGATCGATAATCTTGATCAGTCAGATCAAGAATAGGTATGTGACTTAACCTATGATGAACTTTTTAAAGT
>NW_021334339.1:0-248 GCF_001605985.2 Dendrobium catenatum
TATATGGCTTTTGCCATATGTGCCTTCTACCATAAGTTCCCTTACCACCCATCTTTTGGGTCCCCAAAAAGCCCCAAACACAATAGATAAACCTTCTACTAGTGCAGAAAAGGCCATGGAAGTAGTGCAAGTTGATGATGACATTGGGAGTCGGGAAAAGAATTGGGAGTCGGGAAAAGAATGAGCTTGGGTTAGTAAATCTCCAACCTTTAAAGGAAGACTTAAAAGATTTTATTAGTCAGCAGATT
>NW_021334340.1:0-215 GCF_001605985.2 Dendrobium catenatum
ACTGAATATATGGAGTGTAATTTTAGTAGCAATAGAGTAATAGACCTAGTGAGGGTATTGTGACTTTGGGCGATCAAGTCATTAATAAGAGTACGCATTTTAGATATCTTGGATCTATTGTTCAGAGTGATGGTGAAATTGATGGGGAGATATTATCAGCAGAATTCAAGTTGATGGCTGAAGTGGAGGAATGCATCGGGTTTATTGTGTGATAG
>NW_021334341.1:0-314 GCF_001605985.2 Dendrobium catenatum
TTATGGGTACACACGTGACATCTAGGGATGTTGTGCGGGTCCATAAGTGAATTCATGTTTGAACCCGATCCTCATAAGCAAGTAAATAGGAGTTGACAAGGTTCAACAAATAATTATAAAATATCCCTAAACACTTGCATGGGCCCCCATGAGGGTGTTATAAGTATATACATGACATCTAGGGATGTTGTGTGGGTCAATAAGTGAATTCAAGTTTGAATTTGATCATTTTATGTAGATCAATAGGAGTCGACAGGATTTGAACCATCAAATAAATATATGGTGGTGGCGATCGGTATATTTGTCTTAATACA
>NW_021334342.1:0-590 GCF_001605985.2 Dendrobium catenatum
ACTAGTTTTGTTTGTCGACCAATTCCATACAGAATACTTGCTTGGCCAAGGTTTTATGTGCAGTCTTGATTGATTATAACTTATAAGAAGGTTTTATGTACAAGCTTGGCAACCACTAAATGCTTGTTAGACCTCCACAAGTTCCAGGAGATGCTCGTACCATATAGCTCGTTATGCGAATTTTGATGGCCTGTTTGGTATCAGGAAAAATACTTAATTTTTATGCAAAAACAGCAATCAAGAGTGAATACTGAGTACCGTTAAGTAATGTATAGGAGATCAAACAAGAAAAGAGAGACCATGATTTGCGTGCTTCAACTGAATTAAGCATACATACACGGAAAAGAGAGGGGTTTCAATTTATTAAATTGAAGCTACAAACATTGCACAAAAAAAGGACACCTAGAAACCATTAACAAAGCCCAAGAACACCCAACTTTTAGAGAAAAGAGGCCCAAGAAAACATCACAAACAAAGAGATTTAAATTTGCATGAAAGATTTATTTCATCCCATGAAAAATTTTTTATGGATGTCTGCCATCTGGCAGCTGAGTATTGATAGGAAACACTTGTAGTTTTCAAGTATTTCC
>NW_021334343.1:0-1472 GCF_001605985.2 Dendrobium catenatum
AGGTTTTAATTTCACGCATGACCATTGCATGAATTAAATGAAATTTGAGAATAATTGAGAACAACCATAAACAATGTCAGATGCAAGAGTCTACATTAGGAACAATACACTTCATTCATATTATAATCCCAAAACAAAAGTTTTTAGACAGCCATAAAAGTTATTTTAGACAAAACATATTCTTTTAATAACAACATAAAAGTTTTGAGAGATTTGTGGAGAAAATATCACTTGGATAAGGTTTACAAGCAAATCCAAATAATAGACACTTTGCGAAGCGATCTCCCTTAAACTTGTTCTCCCTTCACACTAAACTCTCTCATAATCTCTATTTTGAAAAAATAAAAACATAGACGAACTACCATAACAAAATGAAAAGAAAACTATTTATACATAGTACACAAAAATAGAATCAAGGGTCACGGTGCTGGAAAAAGCAACGCCGTGATGTTACAATAACGAACTAGCACCTCCACACTCTATAAATTGGCTATGCCGTGTAACATTGGAACTTTTATTAGGTCCGGTGTAAGGACATAGAGGAACGTCTGATCGGAGGGAAAATCCCGCCAAAAAACTCGGTATTTGCTCGGTATTGCTAAGTATTATTTGATAATAACGAGGAATACCGCTATGTGAGGACCAATACTGAATTATACCGAGCTATACCGAGCAATACCGAGTTGTACCGAGTTTTTTCTAGGAAAAACTCGGTACAACTTTTGTATAACTCGGTATTGCTCGGTATAGCTCGGTATAACTCGGTATTGGGTCTTCACGTGATGGTATTCCTCGTTATTGTTTGGTATTGCTCGGTATTTGCTCGCGACAATGTCTTGGCACAATATGGTTAAAATTTATGGGCGTTGCGGTACTCAGATCAATGATTTGGTGTTGTAGCTCTTTAGATATCGGCTTCGTGGTGCTGAATGATTTGTAAAATGATAGAACGTTGAGCATCGTGGTGTTCCAACATGTAGCAATGAGCCAGTAATATCATTGTGGTTCTTGAAGAAGTGAAGCTGTGGCGCCGAATTAATTTATAATTTTTTTTAACTAACGATGCCATGGCGCTCAAATATAGCACTAGGGGTGCAAACGAGTCGAGTCGAGCCCGAGTCGAGCTTGACTATCAAAGACCAAGCTCGAGCTTGACTCGACTTCTTGTCAAGCGGCTCGTCGAGCTCTACTATCGAGCTCCGCTGTCGAGATCGAGATCCATCGTTGGTTATAGCGTCCGTCCTCCCGAGGCTTGTCGTCGTCATCGCGTCTACCATCGAGATCGTCGTACCGAGCGGTCTGAGCATAATCGTGGTCATCCCGAGGTCCGTCTGTTGTCCAGATCATTCCGTCTGTTGTCGAGATCGTTCGCCGTCGTGTGTGCCGTCTAGTCCGTCATCCCGAGCTCGTCCTGTAGCGTCTGCCATCGAGGTCGTCGTCAAGCTCAAAAATTCCCATTGTCAAGATTGTCG
>NW_021334344.1:0-340 GCF_001605985.2 Dendrobium catenatum
GTGGAAAAGAAGGTAGGGAAAGAATGGGATTTCCACAATATTGCTGCAACTGGAAAGTCTGGAGGGTTACTTTTGCTTTGGAAGCATAAAACGGCCACCTTCAAAGTTAAGGTAACTTCAAACCAATGCATTATAGGGGAACTATCTACACCTAAAGGCAAAACTGTGAATGTTTGTATTGTGTATGGACATAAAAGCTTGTATGAAAGAAGAAAGCTTTGGGAAATGATAAAAAATGATACTAACTGTGAAACTCCTTGTTTAGTTGCAGGAGATTTCAATTGCCTTATCAGTAGTAATGATAAATTTGGGGGAAAAATTTTTGTTTTCTCCAAAGGTC
>NW_021334345.1:0-243 GCF_001605985.2 Dendrobium catenatum
ATGTGGGAGAAAATTTGAGATTGAATATTAGAAAATGTTGAAGTTTTATTTGAAAATGATTGGTTTGGAAAACCAAAGTTCATCTTTCTCATTTTTTGAAAGTTCATTTGAAACATTTTGCTTTGCATTTGCTTGTATTGGAACCATTCAACCCAACATTTGAAATTGGGAGAGGTATACAATACAACATTGATTTTGCAAATGCCATTTAGCCAACATTTAGGATGACTTAATGAAAACCAC
>NW_021334346.1:0-399 GCF_001605985.2 Dendrobium catenatum
GCCTCCCCCAAATCACGGGGCATCAGAACCTTCACTGTCGCTCGGATCTCCGCCTTCAACCCCTTCATGAAATTCCCCTCCAAAACTGTGTCGGAGAGTCGCTCCACCCTGCTGGCCAGATGCTCGAATCATTCCCGGTAGTCTGCTATTGATCCCTCCTGTGTCAAAGCAAAGAACTGCTCATAGAAATCTCCTCCCCGATCGGTTTGGAAACGTTCTATGATGCATTCCTTGAATTCTCTCCAATTTCTGATAGGCCTCCTCTGATCATTCCATTGATACCACGACAGGGCCTTTCCTTCCAAGCACAAGCCTGCTGCCGTCAGCTTCTCCTCTTCCGTCAGCCCATTGACGGCGAAGGATCGCTCCACCTTGTAGATCCACCCATACGCATCTTCT
>NW_021334347.1:0-225 GCF_001605985.2 Dendrobium catenatum
AAATAAAAGAGAATAATCCTTCGAGGTATATTCTCCTTTCTTTAGATTCCAAATTGGATGTGATATCCTGCTTTCAAAATCACTTTCACATATTTTCAAACACGTTTACATTACATTACATTTCACTGAAAGAAAAAGAAGATCTAAACCACCTGCAGGGTTATCCTAAGCAAAAATCATTCCAAGCAATTATATATATGCATTTAAATTAAATCCACCAGCCAC
>NW_021334348.1:0-219 GCF_001605985.2 Dendrobium catenatum
TGAAAATATAATTTGGGAGTTTAGAATTTTCAAAACCTGGAGGTTGTTTTAAAAAAACATCCTCTTAAATTACCGTATTTAAAAAATACTTTTCACATCCATTTAGTATAATTAAAATCTTTTAAAACAGGCAAAGGCTAGAAAAACCCTAATTGCTTCAAGTCTATCTACAAGGGAAAAACTCTCCTTAAAATCAATCCCTTCAATCTGATTATACCC
>NW_021334349.1:0-202 GCF_001605985.2 Dendrobium catenatum
GGAGATTTCCTCTCAAACGCCCCACTTTAGATTCTATTCGTAAATTTTTTTTCGGTTTGAAATTATCAGGAGAATTTTCGGTCACTCTCTTAGATCAAACTAATGTTTTGATTAAGCTTCATAATGATTTGGATTATGCTAGGGTATTTGCTCATAGATCTTACCTGGTTTTTGGGTGTTTCATGAAAGTTATTAAATGGTC
>NW_021334350.1:0-362 GCF_001605985.2 Dendrobium catenatum
ATTAGACGATACGGACTAGACGACACGATTGATTGAACTGATAGTATTGATTGATAGGAAGCACTTACTGATTTGATTTCTGCTGCATTGACTATTGACTATTGATGGATTTGATTTGACGATGGATTTCCGCATTTCATAGACTCATTGACCATTGATTGACTTGATTTTTATTGACCTGCATATTGATAGAATCGCCGTGCTTTGATTTCAGTTGTAGGCTTTGGTGACCTGCTGGGCTTTGTAAGCTCATTATATGTGGTTAATATTTCAGGTGCAGGGCCTCCAGTCTGAAGATCTTTCTGTCGAGTTCAGCTTTTTGTTTTGTAGCCTTGGGTGGGCTTTCTTTTGTAGCCTGTGTG
>NW_021334351.1:0-304 GCF_001605985.2 Dendrobium catenatum
AGTTCCTTGCGAACTGTCGAGATGGAGGCGAATGGGTGGTTTTTGTGAACTGGAAAGGAGTTGGGCTTTGCGAACTGAAGTATGAGAGGGAGAGATCGGTTCGTGTGATCCAAAAGGAGAGAGGGTGACGGGCTGAAGGGGTGGTTAGATAAGCTTAACTGCATGTAATTAGTTTAAGGTGCTAAAACTATTTAGTTTAGGTTATTAATAAAATATTTGATTTAACAGTTTTAATATATAGTTTTAAAATAAATAATATGATTTGATTTTTTTTAGTAAATTTATTCTACTATAATTTATTAAT
>NW_021334352.1:0-1429 GCF_001605985.2 Dendrobium catenatum
ATGAAGATCAATGAGCAAAAAGATTGGGTGACAGTCAAATTTGAACTATTTATATAAAAGACAAGAAAAACTGCCCAAAAAAAGTAAGTTTTCAATTCTGTACGCAGTGGATCGTCTCGTACGATCATGGATCGTCCTGGACGATTTTACTTAAATTGTCGGAAATGAACCTTATGTATATTGGTACGAATTATGTTCATACATGCTAATCGTCCCGTATGAACAAAGTTTGTCCGGTACGAAATGGTTATTTCATAGGTCAGTGTCCCAAAATTCTTCAGGACGTAACCAATTGACGTAAGTCGGTTTAGTTCATCTTGGGACGAACAGGTTTCATCCTGGGATGACTTCATACAGAGAATTTTGTTTTGGAACGAAGGTTCATTTCTTCTGGACGAACAGAGCAAGCTTCAATATAGAGACGTTCGTCCTGAGACGAACCTTATTTTTTGTCTGGACGAACAGAGCACGGTGATAATACAGAGACGTTCGTCCTAGGATGAACCATGAATTTCGTCCTGACGAATATTGGAAAGTGAGATTCCCGAGATGTTCGTCCTGGGATGAATATTAAATTCATCCTGGATGATTAGGACTTAGAAAAATTCTCTCCCCGCCTGCTCGAACCATTGCTCTTCTTAGGGGTAATTGACATGATCGTCCCGTATGAACTATGTTCATCCCATACGTTCAGTTCACAAAAATTGTTCCCCAGGTGTGTATTTTGTGATTTTTCACTCAATTACAATCACTCTCTCTCATTTCAAAACTTATGAATACTTGTTGAATTTGATTACAAGTCTTCATATCTTGGAGTTGATTTTCCTGAAATGTTAGTACACACTAGAGCAAGAAACAAATGTTCCAAATAGTGTTAGGAGATATGTATAAAACAATAATATTTGAAATCATCAAAATAATACAAGTTGCAAGAATGTAAAACATGCAAAATAACAATTCTCTTAACAATCTCCACCTTTTTGATGATGGCAAAATAATTATTGTTTGTAGGAATTCCAATTCTAAATATCTCCTTAAACTCCCCCTGAATTGATGAATACATGAAATATAAAGAGGCATATATGTAATTTTTTTTTTAAGTTTACAAACAAAACACACAACTACAACTAGAACAAGCAAAAAATAAAATAAAAAATAAAAAAACAAACAAAACAATTTCTCCCCCTTTTTGACAACAGCAAAAAGTGAAGAAGAAAAGAATAATAGAAATGTAAGTAGAAGTATGAAATTCAGTTTATAATTTAATCTTGAAAGTGATTGAAATAAGATATGCAAATAACATTAAGAAATTAGAGAAATCATAGAGATTCATATAATTAAAGAAGTGTTATAACATAGAGAATAAAAAGAATTTATCAAAGGCATGTGTCTATTTAGATATTAAGATAAAGAAAATCATTGCACGAGG
>NW_021334353.1:0-359 GCF_001605985.2 Dendrobium catenatum
AAATCATATTTAAGACGTGATTAAGACCTGATATCAGCCTTTATTACTGATATAATCAAATCAACATTTATTGCTATTATAACAGCACAATGTCTGAAGAAAATTAAGCCCAGAGCTTTGTCCCACCACCGGCCTTTATTGTCATTTTTCGATCTTGAGGGCTACTATTCTACACAGCCTTCATTGTTACCCCACACCTTGCAGGCTTGATTGATATAGCCTTCATCGCTATCATTTGCCGTTGTCACAATGTTTGAAGCTAATTCTTCCCAAAGTTTTGACCAAATAGAGGACTTTATGGTGCACCAAGAGACTTGTTAGATCTATCTCTTTGCAACTAATTACCAAGCTGGAAATGA
>NW_021334354.1:0-265 GCF_001605985.2 Dendrobium catenatum
TGATTTGATTTCTATAGGGCAATAGTCTTATATTGATGTTATGGATCTTTGTCTGTAATTTGGAAAGATTTGGAAATTGTGCCTTTTTGCAGGATTTTTTGTGTAAATTCGACTGACTGCCGTTACTCTGCCCGATTTTTGTATGATTTCTGATTTGGTTGGAATTGATAGATTGAATTGATATGTGCATGGCTATTGATATGATCGTTTTCGATTTCTTTCTTATTTATTATTGCATCGATTATTGCATTGATTGATTGATACT
>NW_021334355.1:0-234 GCF_001605985.2 Dendrobium catenatum
TAAGATTAGAAAGATTTTAAGAATTTTTAACCATTTTGAAGATGTTAGTGGTCTCTCTTTTAACAAGAATAAATGTTGTTTTATTGCTTCTAAGAATGTTGGTACGGAGCGTATTTTGGATATTAGGAACCTTACTGGGTTTTCTCATGGTCATCTTCCTATAAAATATTTGGGTATCCCCCTTTTTAAAGGCAGAAAAAGAGCTTTTCTTTTTGAGGATTTAATCTCCCTGAT
>NW_021334356.1:0-413 GCF_001605985.2 Dendrobium catenatum
TGACCAAAATTGGATTTATTATGAATTATTGAGTGAAAATAGCTTTAAAAAATTTAAAATAAAAAGAAAATACAGAAAAACTCTCGGCGCGACACTTGGCAGCACCGGGTTGGCCCCACGGTCCGCGCCAATGATTGAGCCACTTATCCACGTAGGCAGAGGGTAGGATCCGCTGTTTGGCCCAAACACAAAACAACGAAATCAAAAGTGACGAACCAAAACCCTAAAACACTATTTCGCTTCGTTCTCTCAAAATACATGACGAAATTCAACGAAATTTTAAACGTAGGATCTACATATGTACAGAAATCTTGGGGGAGTATCTGTTTGGCTTAGAAAGTGCTTTTCGAAAAGTTATTTAGACCCATGTGATGTGAGCTATTCTAAGGATTTTGAGAGATCTAACCGTCCGA
>NW_021334357.1:0-448 GCF_001605985.2 Dendrobium catenatum
TTCCAAGTTAGATCTTGGGGCGTGACAAGTCTTTTTTGGTATCAGAGCAGTGTTATTGGAATAATGAATTGTTACCAGAGTTGTAGGATTGGAATGAGAGTTGGGTAGATTGGGTAGCTTTAAGAGCATCATTGGCATACATCGTTGCATGTGCGTATCATTTGGTCTGAATTGTGCAGGTGAAAAGATATGGATCCTCCGGCAAAATCCAGTGTACCGAATGAGCAACACAGCGCAACCCCGGTACCTTCAGAGAGTATGATGTAGTTGGCTACTGCGATTGCACATGTAATGGGGGATGCTCAGAGCAAAATGAGTGGTAGCAAAGAGGAAGAAGTGGATAGACACATGCAGATGTTTCATAAGCTGAAGCCTCCATTGTTTAAAAGAGCTGTGGGACCCCAGGCTACTGAGGATTGGATCCTGAGGGTGGAAAAGATTTTTGACA
>NW_021334358.1:0-222 GCF_001605985.2 Dendrobium catenatum
AATTGTTTTTAGAAAATTCAAAAATCCGGCAGCATTTCCCCTTATTTTTGAGACTCAATGTGTCGAATTTTCATTCAACAAAAGGGTCTACAATTATAAGGAGAAAATACCACAAGGTTTTCAAATACAATTGAAAATTGAAATTATTGAAGGCAAAAATTTGCCGAGAAAAATTTAAGGATATGTCGTATATGCTTCTTACAACGATCGTCGCAGGAAGGT
>NW_021334359.1:0-217 GCF_001605985.2 Dendrobium catenatum
AAGCTAAGAGCACTCTTATGGCTTCTAGTCTAGCAGCTGGGGCAAAGGTTTCTTCAAAGTCTATTCCCTCAATTTGGTTGTACCCCTTAGCTACTAGTATTGCTTTATTCCTTATTATTGTTCCTGAATCATTCATCTTATTCTTGAAGACCCATTTTGTTCCAACAACACTTTGTTCCATAGGTCTCTTGACTAACTCCCAAACATCATTTCTGGT
>NW_021334360.1:0-817 GCF_001605985.2 Dendrobium catenatum
TATATCCATATGATATAATTTAAATCCTTTAAAATAGAGAAAGGCAAACAAAATGCTAATTGCTTTAAATCTTACTACAGGTGCAAAAGTTTCTTCAAAATCAATCCTTTTAATTTGATTATATTCCTTATCTACCAATCTAGTCTTATTTCTAATCACAACTATTAAATTACTCATTTTATTTTTGAACACCCACTTAGTTCCAGCTATATTTTGATCCATTGGCCTTTCAATTAATTTGCAAACATCATTCCTTACAAATTGATTCAACTCTTCTTGCGTGGACAAAAACTAAAATTCATCTGAAAATGCTTGATTAACATTTGTGGGTTCAATCATTAATATATACGTAGAATGGTTTACCACTTTGCTAAGTTCATACCTAGTCCTAATACCCTCACTTGGTTCACCTAAAATCAATTCCTTAGAGTAATTTTTAGAAAATTTTCATTCTCTAGGTAAAGGGTTCTGTTTTTATATATTTTCTTCCAAATTTATATTTTCAATTCCTTAGGAGTTATTTTCAATATGATCATTTTTCAAACATGGCTCTTCCATAATGCAAGATTCATCAAACACAACATGTGTGATCTCCTCAACTACTAAAGTTCTTTTGTTAAATACTCTATATGATTTTCAAATATTATAGTATCCAAGAAAATTTTCTTCATTAGATTTTGGATCAAATTTTCCTAAATGAGATTTTCTATTATTATGAATGAATACCTTACATCCAAAAATATGTAAATGTGACAAATTTGGTGTTCTCTCCTTATAAATCTTATAGGGTGTTTTATTCAATTTTAATCTAATGTTC
>NW_021334361.1:0-255 GCF_001605985.2 Dendrobium catenatum
AAAAAGTTATGACGCACGATTTAGAATTGAAATAGCACTGTATTTTTTTCATAATTTTAAATAAATTTAATCTTAATTTTATAACGCATTCATTTACTTCAAATTTAATTTTTTAGGCATTTCAACAAAAAAGATGGATTTCAATTAATGAAATACTTTCCATTTTATATTATTCCAACAAAAAAAAAATTCAAAATTCTTAAAATTTTGATTTATTTTTTCTCTCACAAACCCCCCAACCAAATAGCCCCTTAG
>NW_021334362.1:0-1393 GCF_001605985.2 Dendrobium catenatum
TGCCATACTGTTGCTTCAGCTTTCAAATATCTTTCTTGAATGAACCGGAGGGGGAAAGGCGAGTTCTTTTGTGGTTGATGAGAACATTTAGGGGCTGTTTGGTAGAATGTAGGATTTCATTTAAGTAGGATTTTGTAAATCCTCCAAATCCCGGATTTTTGAAATCCTGAGGGGTTAAATCCTGAAAACTGTTTGGTAACATTCATGATAAATCCAGTTAAATCTTGTGTGACTGTTTGACTATAGAGCAGGATTTAACCAAGGGGTTCTTACTCTAGCGCCTGGATTTCGTAAATCCAGTAAAATATAGGATTTCCGAAATCCCGGATTTCGCTCGAATCGGCGGAATTTTCCATCTATCCCGTATTTCACTTGCCGTGAGATTTGGTTTTGCATTTTAGGCCGTTTGGCTGGATTTCGCTCAAATCCACCTCAAATCCGGCCTAAATTCTGCTACCAAACAGCCCCTTAAGTATATTGTAATTGTGCGTATAAAGGGAAGCTGAAATCAGTGAAAACCGGAAGCTGGGCTGATTCTTTTGGAGTTATAGTTCCGAGTGGTTTCCGGTATCCTGATTTCCCAGATTACAGTGGGCTCATCTTTTTCTTTTAAGAAACTAATAAGAAAATTGTATTAAGAAAAGAGTACTTTTTTTCAAGGTTATAATTTTAAAAAAGTAGAAATTTTGCTTAAAATTTATAAAAAAAGTGTTATTGTACTGAGAATATATGTATATTAACGAGGAACCACTGTTCTTAGGCCTATAAAAATTCCGATCGACTTAGCAAGCAACTCACACCAATTTACACGGGCCAACACTTAAGGCTTTCACTGCTTGCCAAGGAATTCGAATCAGGGTCCTAGGCTTTGCCCAACGGACTCTTCACCACCCGGACAAACATCTGTTGTGTTTTTGTTCCTAGATTTAGGTTTGCTTTTGTGTAGGTTTTTTGTTTGGGTTATGTAGCTATTGTGTGTTGCTTGTTATGTTGCTTTTGTGCCTATTAATAGGCTTTAGCTTGTATTAGGATAGTAGCCATGGAATAAGAAGTTTTGCATTTGTTGGCTCACGGTCTCCCCTCTCCTCCTCCTCTCTCCCTCTCTTAATCTTGCAAGAAGATCAAACAAGATCTTCCTCCTTGTTTTCTACAACATCGATGGGTCACTGACAATAAATTTTATTGCTCAAAGAATGAATGTTAACTTCATTTATAACTTTATTAAAAATAGTCGGAACTGACATTGAAATTTTTATTTTTAAGAAAATTTTATTAAGTTTTTTTAATTTCTCTTAGAATACCAGTATGAATTCTATCATCATACAATCAAAACTACTTATAGAATTATATATTTTGAAGAAAATTTCCTGAATTTTTTCTTCATTGTCATAGA
>NW_021334363.1:0-390 GCF_001605985.2 Dendrobium catenatum
TAAAGCAATGCACCAACAAAAGCCTTTAAATGGAATGTTAAAAGATGCTAATAATGTAATTTTAGTTAACTTTAACTACTAAACAAAGTGAGATATTTTAGAAGAAAGATCATGGAAAAGACATTGACAGGATAGAGCTGCAAGCAGAAACAAACAGCATTAAATTAATAAGGCTAAAAATACCCAGAGACCTCAGACCAGAGACTAAGAGACAAACCAATCGAAACCAATAAACCCAAGTAACAAGACTTATTAACAAGCTATAATTTTTCATTCTTTAAATTGAAAGCAAATCAAATAGCAAAGCTTCAAATAGAGCAAAGGGCTGCTGCACAACTAAAAAGAAGCAACTCGAAAGAAAACTTTAGAAGTATATGAGTTAAGGAGTGT
>NW_021334364.1:0-358 GCF_001605985.2 Dendrobium catenatum
AAAATCAAATTAAATCCCGCCAAATCCACTTAAAAAATTGAAATTAATTTCAGATTTTGATTAAATTTCCTCTCCCCTTTTCTAACCTAATCCAAGCCCTCACCCAAACCGCCCCTACCCCTTCTCCCCACTTTGGCCGCCCACTTTCCCATGCATCCCCTCTCTTGGGAAACCCTAGTTTGCTCATGAGACTTGAAGCCAAGAGAAGAAGGCGTCCTCCTCTCCCAACCTCATTGTCGTTGGTGCATGGCCGATCCTGAGGTCGATCATGGCCTCGCTTACAATGCCCTTGGGGAAATCGACATTCTCCGCTCCCCTTTCTACGAGTCCGACTGGGAGTACGATGAATAGGTGGAAA
>NW_021334365.1:0-218 GCF_001605985.2 Dendrobium catenatum
CAGATCAAAATGTTGTAACGTCCGATCCGACAGGAAGGGAATGTCATCAAAGGAGCGAAGTCGAACAGCAACGAAGGAGCTGAAGAAGCGACTAGTGCAATCTCTACACCTCCTACGAAGCAATGAAGCCAAACAGCAAGGACGAACAAGAGAATTAAAAGCAAATCCTTGACGCCTCAGCCATTATTGGTTAACTTAATTAATATAATTTAAAATAT
>NW_021334366.1:0-312 GCF_001605985.2 Dendrobium catenatum
ATTGCTTCAAGTCTAGCTACAAGGGCAAAAGTCTCCTCAAAATCAATTCCTTCAATCTGATTATACTCCTTAGCAACTAATATAGCCTTATTCCTAATGACTATTCCTGAGTCATTCATTTTATTTTTGAATACCCACTTAGTTTCTACTATGCTTTGATCTTTTGGCATTGAAGTTAATTCTCATACTTTATTTCTTACAAATTGATTCAACTCTTCTTGCATGACCAAAATCCAAAATTCATCTAAAAGTGCTTGATCAATATTAGTGGGTTATATAGTTGAAATAAAGGCTGAATGGTTGACTTCCTTG
>NW_021334367.1:0-565 GCF_001605985.2 Dendrobium catenatum
CCAAATGGCCCAGGTTTGAAACTCAGCAATGACACGCCATTTTGTAGATGGTGACGTGGCACTCTGTCAGCCATGCGATCGCTCAGAAGTAACAATCTAACGGTTCAGATTGAGCCAGCGCAGATTAGTTCAAAATGAACTAAAATCTTAAAATGACCATAACTTTCAAAATACAACTTCAAATTGGATGAAATTTGAAACATAGAATCATGGTAGCTTAATCTTCCAATGCCTAGAGTTTGGGGGCTCCATGCATTGTAGATTTTCTACAGTTCCAAATTTAAAATTTAACTAAAAATGGGAATAACTTACAATCTAGCCTTCAGATTTTCAACTTCTTTGGCTTGTTAGAAAGCTGCTAGTATCCCCTTAAATTTTCTGGAGGAGAGGGGTTGAGTGAGAGAGTGTTAGGGTTAGAATGAGGCTCATTAGGGCACTTTTTCTCTATTCAAATGTCCCCAGGTTGGATAGATGGCTAGGATCGAGTGTGGGAGCTCCTAGATGATTTCCACATGTCCTTGGAGCAGTTGTAAAGCTGCCCCAAAGGCTGGACAAGCCTTGCTCC
>NW_021334368.1:0-231 GCF_001605985.2 Dendrobium catenatum
CGGAAAAGCTTCCCTTGAGACAATAATGAACCTTTTATAGGTCTAAAATTCCTATAGCCTAAATTTTCATTAATTAATTTTTGTTTATTCGAGTTCTGAATCTACTTTTCCCTTACAGGAAACAAGTGTTAACCATTTCAAAATTCTTGGGTTTTTAGATGATTCTGTTCGTTCATACCCAAAGATAGGTAGCAAAAAACTCGCATTAATCATACTTAAAATGCATATTCA
>NW_021334369.1:0-285 GCF_001605985.2 Dendrobium catenatum
GACAACGAGAAGAATCCCAAATCTCAAAGTCATTTGATTTAGGATTAGAAATCCGGGTTGTAGTCAGTGGTGCCCGGCCACTTTAATTTTCTGCAAAATTCTGTGATGTAATAATAAGGGCACTTGCCTATGGACATTCAATTTGATATATTTAATTTGATTGGTTTATTTAAATTGATTGCGCATTAGAACTCCTACTTTTCTAGTCTTTTTACCTGCATGTCGTATTTGGTTTGATCTGGAATTTGAATTTAGGCTCTTAGGGGTCTGTCAAAATTTTTCTAC
>NW_021334370.1:0-1786 GCF_001605985.2 Dendrobium catenatum
AAAACTTTGCCTCAGTCAAAAGATCTCCAAAACGCAAAGGCAAAGTGATGGAACCTAGAGCTCGTTGAATTTGATCATTAAAATCCTTCAACATAATCTTGTTTGAGGTGAGCTTTAAGTGACCAAGGGAGAGACTTTGCAGGGTGGCATGATTAAGGATATTAACTTAATCTCTTTGGTCAATGAGGACCCTGTTCAACTCATAACCATTTACTTAAGTGGTGACGTACAAGGGACGGTTGTGATCAGAAGTTCCTAAGAGATGATCCTGGTCTGAAAAGGTAATGCATGGCATCTCTCTCAAATAACATGCATCCTTAATTGACTTAGTGGCAAAAAAGGCTTGATAAGATTCTGGTTCAAGTAAAGCTTTTACCAAAGTCTCTCTCAAGTTGGAAGACATCATAAGTGCATCATAGACACTAAGAAGGGAAGGGATCTTTCTCAAATGAGCCAACACATTATAACCAATATCCAACTGAGGGCCTTTTCCCTTTTCCTTAGCAGGTGCTTGAGGAGGGATAGGATCATCCTGTTGGGTAATGATGTTTCTATCTTTTTTTTTTATTATTTTTAGCCATTTTAGGTGGGAGGACCTTACCTGAACACAACTGTATCTCTCGTATTGAGTCGGACTCAATAGATGACTCATTTGGTTCAGGTTACATGGCTTGTGTTGGTTCAACAAAAGGTGCTTGAGGAGTGTTCTCGAATTCATCTTCAGAATCCATATAACAACCTCCCTCAGGAATAGCAAACACAGGTTCTTCCTCACACTCAAACTCTTCTCCATAAGAGAGACCATCATCATTTTTAAAAATAAATAAAATAGAAGGAGAACGAGTGCTAGAAAAAGTAGAACTAGAAGGAGCAAGACACCAAAAGTAGCCAGAATCATTTTCTTCCATTAATTCATCATCAGTTGAAGGGTGAACAAAATCCTTCAGCGTAAGTGCCGGAAGAGATCCTATCTTCCCCTCAGAAGTTACAACAAATTTTCTCTTTCATATATCTTTCTAGTACAAGTAGAAGTAGAAGAAATGTGCTCAGTAGGCACTACAACAGAAGAGGAGAAAGAAACTGGCAAAGAAACTGGGCTGATAACTGTCGACTTGGCCTGTGGGGGCCTCCTCTTAACTGCCTCTGAACTCTGAACTGCCCGTCTGATCATACCCCTTGTCTTTCGAGAGAGTGCCAGCTGTCACTCCTCCCCAGAACTAAGAGGTGCTCTACTGTCACTGCTCTGAACACCACACTGACTGTCACACTTACTGGAGCTAGTAACCATCTTAACTATCTGAGCAACCTTGCCCCGAGGATGTACCAAATCACTATCTTGCAAGTGAATATCACCACTAGCCATAAGGCTTTCCACCCTATCTTTGAACACATAGCATTCTTCAATCACATGACCAATATGCTTATGAAAGGGACAATACAAAGGATGCTCTATTTACCTTCTTCTTCTACTCTTTTGTTGGGTGGAAATGTCAAAATATTTTTCTTAATCAGAAACTTGAAGATCTTCTTTACACTCTCCCTCTTAAAGGGATACTCCTTGCTAACTTCTCTTATAAGTATTGTTGGCTTTCTGGAGTTCTATAAGAGGGCCTAGGCTGCTGACCCTATGATCATGGCTAAAACTGACCAGGAGGCTGTACTTGTGGTGGTAACTGAGGTCGAGGCTGAAACTGAGGTCATGGTGGTGGTGGACGCTATGGTACTGAACTAACCATGGGCCTATTGCCTCTATCATGAGCATCAGAAGTACTATGCACCTCCCCCT